>NC_081195.1:19945431-20245431 GCF_902713425.1 Acipenser ruthenus
GACGTCGGGGAGCAGGAAGTTGAGCAGAGACCAGAGCTCAGCTAGGTTGTTCTGGAGAGGAGTACCAGTCAGCAGCAGTTTGTTGTCAGAGTTGAACTGCTTCAGCTCCTGAATTAGCCGGCAGTTCATGTTCTTGATTCTGTGCCCTTCGTCAACTATCAGATACTTCCAGTAACAATGCTACGACAAAAACAAAAACGAATGTTAAATTTGCACAATGGGCCCCATCTGGAGGTCTTTACTTCAAGATGCCATTTATAACAAATATTAGGTTATATATCATTAAATCATATAAAAGCTAGCAACAAAGGTTCTACCCGTGTTGTGCAGATGAGACAAAACAGAAATGCCTTCACAATAGTAGTTACAGTACCTGCAGGCTTCTTCTGTCTCTCATGGCAATTTCAAAAGAGGTGATAACTACAGGATTAACATGAAGCGATCCTTGCCGTTTGCGAATCGATTTGATCAGGTTGCGTCTCTCTTGCTGTGGTCCATGATACAGCAATACAGGTATCTAAAATCAAATAGCCACATGTACAATTAAAGCATTTACTACCTCCAAGCCATTTGCTCCCCGCACCCCAATAAATATCCTGTTGTGGTGTTCCAGCAGTCCAATCAGCTCTGGTTATAGTCGGGGCTGTATTTTTTTCACGGTACCGAAAAAAAAAAATTCATGGCACTCCACGGTCTAAAAATAGACGTTTCACAATTAAACATTTATTTAAGCAGAAAAAAAATCAGCATTATCTCATTCAAAATTGATAATTCTCTGTAGATATTATACAACAAATTCAAACCTGAAGAGTAAATGCTAAATTGAAGAATATTTAGTTTTTTTTTTGTTGCTGTTTTTGCCATCAGTGAATTATTGTTTCAGACATGGGAATTTTCATGAGAAACTACACATTAAAATGCAATGGGTACATTTAACGGAAATCGTAAAAAAAAAAAAAAAATTTAGTTACAGTTAGCAACATCTACATAACTTGTAGACGCCGTATTTATTGTCATAAGCTATTACCTTTATGCATCAGGATGAATGCATCACTTACTTCTGGTGTGAATCTCTTAAACTCTGAAACCCAGTTCGGGAGTGTAGACAAGGGGCCGACAACCAAAAAAGGTCCCGTGACCCCTTTCTCCACCATCATGGAGATTGTGGCGATGCACTGAACAGTCTTCCCCAGACCCATCTCGTCAGCCAGTATCCCGTTAATCCCATTCTCCCACAGCATCTACACAGACAGACGAGGCTGCTTTAGAAAAAGAACTCCATACGGATATACTGCACCTTTAAAACACAGACAGTATTCCACGCAGCCTTGCAACACT
This sequence comes from Acipenser ruthenus, assembly GCF_902713425.1. NCBI lineage: Eukaryota > Metazoa > Chordata > Actinopteri > Acipenseriformes > Acipenseridae > Acipenser > Acipenser ruthenus. The sequence goes on from NC_081195.1 coordinate 19,946,770, forward strand.
GCGATTTGGATTCGTCTCGCTTTCTCCCCTGCAGCATGCAAGCACACGTTCAAACAATGGTTTCACTGTAACAGGGAGGCTTGTAGTCAGATCTGTGTGCGTTAATGCCACTTACCCTTAGCCACTCCATGCCCTCAATCTGGTACAACCTCATCACTCCACCGGTGAAGTTCTTTGGCTGCTGGTATGGGACAGGCTGGCCGTCCACTTTCCTCTCTGGGTCAAAGAGATGCTGGGCATTTTGTCGCACAGATTGCGACAGGCGGTTCTTTATTTCAGAATGAGAATCGCCATTTTTCTCAAGGGCTCCCAAACCCAACTCCTGGGAAGACGAAGGAGAGTCCTACAAAAAATACAAAACGTAAGCAAATTCCACTCCTGCATCTGACCACAGTATTGTAACAATAGCAACACTGTTTACTCCCCATCTCTAGTTACTTGCAGCAGAAGCATGACTGACTTTTTTTATTTTTTATTTAGTAGTTGCCAATTAGTTTTGTTATTTTCTCCCCAATTTAGTAGTGTCCATTTATTTATTTATTTATTTTAGCTCAGCTCACCGCACCACTACCACCCCTGCACTGACTCAGGAGGGGCGAAGACAAACACATGCTGTCCTCCGAACCTCAGTCGGCAAAGGAATAGCCTGGATTCGAACCAGCGACGTGCAGACTATAGGGCGCATCCTGTACGAGTGCTTTTACCGGATGTGCCACTCGGGAGTCCCAAAGCATGACTGTGATATTTCACAAAGCTATGTATAACTGTTATTATTATTATTATTTATTTCTTAGCAGACACAATTATCCAGGGCGATTTACAGTCGTAAACAAATACATTTCAAGAATCACAGTGCAAATAATAATACAATTAAGAGCAAGATAAATGCAATGATGAATACAATGACTTTGGTTCAATCAAGTACAAGTGTGACAAAATACAATTCAATAATACAGCAGATAAGTGTCAGTGATAGTTACAACAGGATATAATTAAAAACAAAATACTACAGATTAAACACTTGGCAGATTATAGTACTCTGAAGTACAGGATTATATGCAGTAAAATAGGGGGCAGATAAGAGCAAGTAAAGCGCATTTATGGAAGGGTGATATGTGTCCTAGGGGAAAAACAGAGGAGTTCTACAGGTGCTTTCTGAAGAGGTGAGTCTTGAGGAGGCGCCGAAATGTGGTCAGGGACTGGGCAGTCCTGACATCTGTGGGAAGGTCATTCCACCACTGCGGGTCAAGGGTGTTAGGTCTCACATTGGCATGCAGAACTGCTAAACACTAACATACAGAGTGCCAGAGGGAATCCAGTCTGTTCTTTAACCTCCATTCACAGCATGGATTAATTAGGAATATTTACCTCATGTTTGATTTTAGTCTTCTTGGCTTTTGACATGATTTCCTAAAAAAAAAAAAAAAAAAAAAAAAAAATTATATATATATATATATATATTATACACACAAAAATGAAAATGCATGATTAACAGACTAGCATTTACTGTTCATGTCAGGTAATGTGAATTCCTCTGCCTCACCTCTTTGGTCATAATGTCTGAAATCATGTAGTCTTCTCTTCCTCTTTTCTTTTTATCTGCTGAAAAGACACGATTTTATTCAGCAGGAAACCCTCACTGTTCAAAAAAAGGTGTTTCCTCCCCTGCCAATTCAAACAGAATGCAAATAACAAGATTGTGAAGCTCTGCATTTCTCCTATACTATCTTACCTGGTTTGTTTTCATCTTGATTTGTAGTTCCCTGCTGCAAAACAAAAAATAAATACATTAAATAATCACAGTAAACAGCAATTGGAATTAACAAAAAAACATGCAAATTCTTGCAAGACGTTTTAAAGGAATGTAATTCAACTTACCGTTTGCTTCTCTTGCTTAGCCAACAGTAATTCTCTCTTTTTCTCCATCTTCTCTTTCCTTTTTTTCTCCTAAATGAAGACACAATCAATCCGATAAGGGGAATGTTCTTATCGCAGTAACATCCCATAAGATAGTTTACATATTTAGGATGATTGTTACCCCCATGCTTTTACTTCCTGAACTACAACAAAACCTATAACCTCCCATTGCTGAATGCAAGAACACAAGAATGTCTGCTGGAATCAAAGTGTGAAGCAAAGGCATTCTGGTTTCCAAAACTATTCACTTGACCACTTAAATGCAATTGTAAAAATCTATGATGATGGATCAAAACTGAAAGGGCTTTCTTTACTAGCATATCTGTTACTTTAGTGCAACATTAACTTTTTCATTGGTGGATCAAAAAAACAGGAATCCTGAAGATGCTCACCTCCAACTGCTGTTGCTCCATTTTCATCAGTAGAAATTTGGAGTAGACAGTACTCTTCTCAAGCAAGTGCTGCAGCCTCTTGAAACGCATTTCATGGGAGTCTCTCTCCCAAGCCGCACGGGACTGCAAAGGGAAAGAAACAAGTCGAACATTGGTCCATACAATACTCTTTCTGTTGTTGCACAAAGCAGTGCCAAGTGCTTAAATGCCAAGGGGAATAAAGAACAAGGTGCAAATTGCAGGCAAATACAACGTCCACTATGTGATCAGCGCCCTACATAGTTTTAACAATTGTGCAGGTTGTAAGTCATGTTATTTTAGGCTTGTAGGTTATTTATTTTTTATGGACCCGTGTCCATTCAGAACATTCTTGAAAGACCACAACTAAATTTACTATATTTAATTGTTAGTGAGCTCAATGTCTTTAGCACTTTGATTGTTACACTGTAATGAACAAATATTGAACACCCAATTTAGTTTGTCAAGTGATAAAATGTACTCATGGAAAAGTACCACTGATATAAAGTAGGGATTTTAATTGATTAATCACACATGTGGGCTTTAATCGAGTACATAAATAGTGTAGTTCGGATGATTATTCAATCAGTAAAAAGTCACGATAAAACCTCCAATATAAAAAGTTACCAGAAAGGTTAGTTGGCAACAATTAATATCTAATATTATGGCCAGATGGAGTGCAATTTATAGCTATGTCGTCACAGATCTGTAGCCTTTACATTGTATTACTTTAGTTTATAAAATATTAACTATGCCAGAAGCTAAAGGTAACGCAGTTATGGGATTGGCTGCCACTTTCCATTCCTTTCAACACCTGAAGCAGAGTCATTCAACTCAACTCTGGGCTTGCACATTCTTTGCTTGTTGAAACAGAATATTCGGGATTTGGCAGTTCTGCTATATTATACAATTAAAACACACAAGCTAAATTTAGGGAAAGGTTCAAAACGAGCTTTAGTCAAGGAGTCCATCAGGCAGATACATTAAAGCAGATTTTTTTTTTTTTTTTTTTTTAAAGTCCACATAAAAGTTTGTGGGTTAAACAAGTAGAAAATAAACACACAGAACAAACTCCAATTCAGTTTACAGGGCAAAGAGCAGATTTAAACTATGCATACCTTTACTGGATTTCTCAATGGTTTAAAAAAAAGCTATTAAGTTTGAACTTGGCAACCAAGTTATAAATATTAAAAAAATCATATGACATCTGCTTTGCAAGAGCTACCCATGGCTCACTGTAAGTCCTCCTAATTAACAGCAGGAGCAGATGGACTGTTACAGAACTCAAGTCATCCCCAGAACACACAAAGAAATAATTATTTAAATGTAATCTTTAACCAGGCAAGTACACTGGAGATGTACATTTCATTCCCAAGGGTCCCATCAACAGGTGACAAAATGCAGTAATACAATAGGCTAGTTAGAAGTATACCCACCAGTAAAACTACACCATGGGTAGGAACGCTGCACAATGCAATTCTACACAGTGCTGCAATTATAAACCAGCAATCAAGACGTTTGCAGCAATAGTCTTACTTGTTCCATCATTTCCTTCTCTTTTTCCTGTCCTTCTTTCATCAACTGTTTCTCCTCTTCCAGCATTTCAGGCGTTATAAGGCCTCCCACCACCTCCGAGACTTCCATTAAAGGGCTCTCTAAAATAAAATACAAAGTGTTGGATTTAACCTTGGATAATATCTTGTTACTAAGACTTCATTTACAGTTTAGCAATATCCTTGACCAAAAAGGTCAGAATTCATGTACCCTATCCACACAAACTAAAATCATGCACAATCAACACCTGTTGAACATATTTTACAACTGATACTAAAGCTCTATAAAACACTTCAGTCAAGAGTGGTGGGGAGAGAGGTTCTGTCTAAAGAGGTAATTGGGCAGGTTTAAAACACTGTTAAAGCTGCTTCAATGAGATACTGTACTGTAAATAACAGGAATTCATGGGATGCTAAACTGTCTTCAGAAGGCCAGGAGACAATATCTGAGCTGTAAAGTTTCCCAGTTTGACTAAATACTTTCACGTTTTACAGTATATTCCAATACTGTTTGGCACCACTGTTTACAAAAACAGCAACAAAAGCACATGACACCGACTAAAGCATTTTTGAAGCCTTATGATTGTTAACTGCTATATTTCGTCCTAGTCATCGCCATCACCCTAAACTTGACTTAGTTAATTTATTGTAGTAGGCGTTCGCCAAAAGAAATGACGATTCACGAACTACAATATTGATACCTTGTCATAGTGTAGTTTGTAATAGTTAAAAAAAACATATATGATATATACATGGCTGCGGATGCCAAATCTTCTCACCTCTCCCAGAGCCACTCTGCTCCACTGCTGTCCCCTCGGGATGGCCAGGCTCATTGGGTTTGGGGCACTGGGGAGACACACTCCTTTCACCGTTCACGATGCTGAGACAAGAGGAAACTTAATTAAACAGAATACATGTAGTATTGATGTCCACTAATTAAAATGCATACAGCAGAGGCGTCGCAGACACAAATATCAATATTCACGCAGTGAGTTTGCTGCAATAGCTACTGCAGCAAGTCTTAAGTGACATAATAATCCATCGTCATGCACACGTTTCAATGCACGTAGAGAGTATTGAACACAACAACCATTGGCTTACTAAAACAAATTGCATCTGAATAGTCAGTAGTTTAAACTGGCTAATAAATAAATAAATAATATAAAACGCCGGTGCAGCATAACACAAACACATGTATAGAGCACTAATTTTAAGCAGAAAAATAAAAGGATACTGTTCAAATATGACTTCCTATACAAAATGTAGTTTCGTATCACTCAGTACTATTCCATTAACTATATATATATATATATATATATATATATATATATAAATAAAATCTCAAATACAGTAAAAAAAATAAATAAAAAACAAACACGAACATACCTGCTCATTTTTACAACCCGGTCTTTTTCAATGGAGTACTGATGAAAAATGCTCTACAATTAAAGCAATTAAAAAAAAAAAAACACTTAAAAATAAAAAAAAATATCAGATTATATACAGCCGTGATAGCGCAGAACTGAACGCTGTAGTCTGGGTTACACGTGGACAAAACAGACATACAAGCCTTAAAGAAAAGACAAATACGTATTTATACACCTAAGCAAAGAAACGTATCTCTGTCTGTCAGGTTACACCTGTCTGCAAAAAACTGACCAGTGTCCTGCTAATAAAATTTGTATCTGAACAACCAGTAATTCTACCGGACTGTCACATACAACTCGCCTACACCAAAGTATTCTTCTCTGCTTGGAATTGTCTGCCAATGCATTTCGCGCCACAGTGGACCACTCAACCACAACTCATAGGGGGGAAGGAGTAATGTTAACAAAAGGCTAATACGTTTTAACATTTCTAAAAATACATCAAACAAAATGATATTCATAGTTATTATTTTATATCTATATTTGTCAAAATATTAAATATTTTTTTACAAGAAAACCTACGTATTTAATGATTGCATATTATCATGCTCCACTCCCTGGAAAGCGAACATTAATGTCGGCCCATGAATATTTCCCGCGAATGTAAAAGTCTTTGATAATGGCTGTGACGTGTTTGTGTAAGTAACTATGAAGGGGATTGTGTTTTGGAGGTCAGGGAAAAGATAAGAAATATCGTAAATGTTTTTTGGATACGATAAAGAGGAGTGAGAGGAGAGTTCTAGTTAAAAAAAATTGCAACATTACTAATTTGTTACAGTAGAAATTAACAAACAAAAACAACAAAAAACCAAAAACAAACAAACAAAAAACGTCCAGGCAGTTTGGAGCTATTTACACCACTGTTCTTAAAACAACAACAACAACAACAACAACAATAATAATAATAATAATAATAATAATAATAATAATAATAATAATAATAATAATAATAATAAATACATTTTCGTGGAGGACTTTTTTCTTTGAATTATTACAGATTCACATCAAATCGTATTATAAATGATTATTCATTGTTAATCAACAAGTTTTATTAATACAAGATACACGGACAGCATTGAGAAACTGATAATACAGTAATTAATATACAATCAATTAATATTAACAACTCTCAGTTACCTAATTAATTACCGCTTCAAAAAAACGAGCCTATCAAATGGTTTATCAGTTGAAAAAACAGTCTGAGGAAATAATAGAATACAGCTGTGTATCAAAAATGACCAGCTTGTATCTTAGACAGCACCATCTGCTATATTTCTGATAATGTAATGTAGTTAATAAAGAATACATGATCATTGTAGCTCATTTTAATGTGATGTCGTTTCTGTCTGATTATGTATCAGAAAGTTCTGAAGTCTTTGATTTAATTCTTTAAAATCTTAAAATGAGCTGGCATAGTTAAACCTATCCAATACTTTAAGTACAGCACAGAAATCAGGAACAGAAGAAACCTGTCAAAATGAAGTGGAGACAGACTAGGTCCAGAGGAAAGGAGACATTTCTTCACACAGAGAGTGCTGAGGGTATGGAATGGGTGGGTCACATAGTCATGTTGAGGCTGAATCACTGAGGTCCTTTATGACCCAACTTGACAAGTCAATCAGCTTCTAAGAACTGGACGTTCTTATATGGTAGACCCTGATGTGATACAGTCACCTTCCTTTGTAGGTTTCTTTGTAGCAGATCATCTGTATCAGATGGAAGTGATTTCACAGTAAGATTTACAATGTAGCCCCTAACAGAAGCAGTTAAAAAAACAAATAAACTGGAAACAAAATAATTTTTACCATGATCAACTGAGGACAGAGAAAAAAATCACCAAGGAACAAAGAAATACAATCACCGGACAGAAAACCTTCACAGACATTTGTACAATTAAACAACACCAAACTAACATTGGGGATGGTGGAGCGACCCATTCCTGCCCACTTTTATGCAGTGTGCCTGCAGCAAACATGTTGAGGAACACCAAGCTACTTCTCCCAGAGGCACAGCAGGCAGTATACACAGATATTTTGCTCGCCATAACTCACATCAACCGAGTCTCACATTTTCCATGGAAACGGGTCATAATTTCCAGGACATGGGGCGCACTGTTCCTCAGAAAACGTGCCTTTAGCTATAAGGATGAATTATTTTTATTTAACAATATATTACAAAAAAAAAACACTGGTTGCTGTAAGATATAAGCTGTTTTCCACTCTAGTCAAGGTCAACCACTCTGACCTCGTGTGAGGTGGGTATCCTCTTGTATCATACAGCACCCTACACGATACTCTGCTGGTATTTTTCAGACTTTTCTGCAAGGGACCACCATGACTTCCTGGCACTATGTATAACTTTGTTAAAGCTGTCATACCTCCTTCCTGTCTGTGCCACCTAATAAACAGAGTGGGCTGATTTACCTTTCACTCATTTACAGCACAACCCATATCAACAGTCCTTCCAGTTCCTTTCCCATAAAACAATGTTATCTGTTCCTTTTCAGAACAAGCTCAGCCATTTCAGCTGGAGAAACTAGCAGATGTCTTCCAGAGCTGGAGAGGTGAGAGCTTAGACCTCATTCAAACACATTGGAAGGGTTTGCTTTTGAGGACCTGTCAGTGTGTATTCTTACACATATGGTTTATAAGGATTAATGCAAAATAGCTGATAAGGTGTAAGGTAATTATTACTCATGGTTTTGGAAAACTTAAAATTATTTATACCAGGGGTGTGCAAATGATTTGAATTTTAGTTAACTTAGGGGTGGGGGTGCAATATCTCATCTCATACAGTTTCTGCTATTTTGTGCCATGCTGCATTGAAAATACAATTGTATTTTTCTTGGAGACTTTAAGATGGGCCTTTTCCTTAGGATATCCATAGGGTAGCTTCATTATTTGAAAAAAGGCAGAATACTATGATCATTCTAATTCAAGACATATTCAGGAAATCGCACTAGCAGTTATTTTAAAACATGTTGACAGTCCCAAAGGCAGAAGAAACGTTTTTAGAACCCTGTGATTTTTAGTACTGTGTGAAACATTCAGCAAGCTAATTAGTGTGGAAGGAATGTTTTCCACTGGACAACAGCAATGTCTGGATTGTATTTTTGTACTTGAGTGGTTTGTATGGATTTGGTCCCACCTCTGTCTTGAGGTGAGGCCTGGCGCTGTCGAGTCTCCATGCCGGTATGGCAAGCTTTGCCTGCCCCCTGGAGGGAGATGCAATTGCAGAGGTGGTGAAGGGGAGGAAGGGCAAATACCAACAAAAAAGAAAGAAGGCTTGACTAGGGGATTAAATATCAAGCTGTTGAAGGAAAGGTGTTTCTTTACTAACTATTCCATGAAAGATGTTCTGAAATGAGGTGGGGAAGCATATTAGTGTTGCACAGTGCACTGCAGCCCATAGGTGAAGCAGCAGTGACACCTGTACAACACTGATATGCTTCCCTGGCTCACTTCAGCCTTGCAGTGTTTTCCAAACCAATGTTTGCTTGAATCGTATTGATAATCTCTCTGTGGTCTATTCAATTGATCTACACAATTGATCGGTTTAGATCAATGAAGATAGGACCCTGCTTTGTGTACAAAGGTTCTGAAAATCATACATACAGTATACATGCATGATGTGTGGCTCTTGTACTGCATTTCTGTCTGCTGTTAACCAATGTTTAAATGTATGGTACCTGTATTTTTGAATATTTTTCAATTTTGTCAATGTGTAAGATTTTGAAATTTTTTTTACAAAATTACTCCTTTGAAGCTTGAAAGGTTTTACAACCTTTTTCTTTGTGACATTTTTTTTGAAAATCATTGTATTTTTGTTTAAATTAAATTTTGTTCAGCTTGCTCTTAAGATGTTGGTATTACCTTGTCATATCGTGAACTTGTGTTGGAGCTGCAGCATTCTGTGGTCTCTCAAGTTCAAAGACAACAGTAGAGCACAAATAGTATTTGGAGGGCTTAATCTAACGCTGACAGGAAATATTATTTTCCATCTTAGTTACCACTTCCTGTACAGATTAACATAACTTATCTATACAGATAATGCATTGCCTTTTCTAAGTATATTATACATGTGATACATTTCACATTCATACATTTGCTATAAACTACCTTTTTTTAATGCTGCACATTAATATTTCCCTATTGTTTATCTATTCCTAACTACTGTTCATCTGTTTATATCTTTGTGTTTGTTAAATTATCATGTCATATGTTGTACCTAATCTGTTTAAAGCCTGTTTTGTTTAAGGTTAAGGTTCTTGAAATGTTTGGACAATTAGAGAAAGCTGACATCACAATTGTATAAATCCTAGTCTGCAATGGGTAAAGGACATTTAGAACGGATTTCTAAAACAGCAGAGATAAATGTTGACTCTTTCATAAACAATTACCTCGTAGACACTGGGATTGCTAACATTCATCCAAGTTCAATTTGTAGCATTTAAGAAAATCAACATGTATCAGATGTGCCTGTGCTGGTCCTGTGGGCGCAAAAAGTGACTAAACTAAACTAAAATAAAAGATAGATTTGACCAAACCTGTAGTGTATGTTACATTTTTTTAAAAAAGAAAAAACATAAAAATGTTTCTGACACAATTTTTCTAAGCAAACACACCATGGTTGAAACAGTACAAACAATTTCTTAGTGAACAGCCCAAGTCGTTTCCTCATTGTCGTCGTCTCTTTACTGTGGTTGACAGAGCAATCTGTTTTTATCATGATCTAAAAACCTTGCTGCATACAGAATATAACAAATAGCATCCATCAACATGGAGTATATCTTTTCAGAAATGTTTAACTTTATTGTCTGAATTAACCATGCTTTCTGCCATGTGTCCTTCACTATAGAGGTGGTCCTGCCAGAGTTGATGAGACACACTTCAACAGTATGCCTTTGAACTTGATTGCTTGTTTTTTGGGGTTTTTTTCATTTTCAAGTACAAATTTAATTTTGAAAAATTAAATGCAAAGTTTATTGATTGAGGGTAGCTTACATACAGAGTGAGTTGTAAACAAGGAAGGAGAAGGTTTATTACCAGATAAAGTGCAGTGGTCACTTGTTCCTCTAATGGTGTGTTGCCAATAAATATCGCTTGTTAGGGCCGGGGACACAAATGCCCTGTAGATAGCGGCGACCTTTCAACCGTGCGTATCTGCAACTAGCATTTGTAATGAAGGACAGCTGACACCCGACGGGCCAGATGGAAGGCTGTCATGGGACGGATTTGGCCCGCGGGCCACCAATTAAAAAACACTGCCATACACACTAGGGGCAGCACCGAATAGTCAACTACTCGAATACAAAAGTCAACCTCAGAAACTGGTAGTTGACAAATCGCTGGTCAAGTAATTGGGCTGTTTCAGTTGAATGGAAATACTGTTGTGGTTGCAACCCACTCATATATAAATGTAATTTTAGAACATTAATAAATAGTTCAATAAATCCAAGCAATTTTAAAATATAGTGCACAAACAGCAAACGGTTGACGGTTTTAATCCCTCGGTAGGCGGGACCGAGGGCGTCATCCCAGGAAGGAGCCGATCGGCAGCTCTGGTATAGAGAGCTCAGAAAATATCTACCAATAGGCAGGCATATCCCATACGGACGACAGAGTAGGTGCTATTCAGGGTTACCTCTCCCTGTTCCAACAGGGATCGAAGGTCCCCTTGGTGCAGTTCCAAAAACTGTTGGGTCTGATGGCCGCAGCCGTATCAGCCATTGAGCTGGGTCTAATATGCATGAGCCCACGCCAAGCGTGGCTCAATGCGTTCCACTTACAACCCAAGCTTGACAGACACCGTCGGCTGACAGTGTCTCACACGTGCTCCGCGGCCGATGGTGGAGGATGCCCTCTCACCTGCGCGGGGGTACGAGGATGGGAATGGTGTTAACTCGCCAAGTGGTGATGACGGACGCCTCTAACTTGGGTTGGGGGGGCGGTGTGGGAAGGCATACGAGTCCACAGCACCTGTTCGGGCTGTTGGATAGCCCTGCACATAAATATGCTGGAGCTGCAGGCTGTTTTCCTGGCTCTCCAGCACTTTCTTCCAGTGCTGACTTGGGCGCAACGGAACCTGCTGTCCCTACGGGTGACACATCTTCCTGGAATGATGAACTGGGCAGCGGACCGCATGTCGAGAGAGGGTGCACATCCTTCAGAGTGGCAACTCCACCCCCAGGTGGTGGAGCGCATTTGGGAACGGTTTAGGAAGGCGCAGGTCAATCTCTTCGCCTTGGTGGAGACAACACATTGCCCACTGTGGTATTCCCTCCACTGCTTAGGTGGTCCACTCGGCATCAACGCCCTAGCCCACCAGTGGCCCAGGACGCTCCTTTACGCGTTCCCGCCAGTACCGTTGCTCCCGGCCTTCTTGGAGAAGGTCTGGTTAGAGAAAGCGACAGTTCTCCTAGTGGCCCCTCGGTGGCCCAGGAGAATCTGGTTCTCGACCCTATGCCAGCTCATACAAGGCCAGCCATAGGAGATCCCGCTTTGCTTGGATCTCCTCAGTCAGGCGAGAGGCACTCTCTGACATCTGGAACCTAGCAGGTTCCAATTATGGGTCGAACGGGAGCGCTGGACAGCCCTAGGGCTATCAGACGCGGTTGTGGGTACTCTGCAGAGTGCTAGGGCAGACTCTACTAGGTCGCTGTACGCCTATAAGTGGAAGTATTTCCAGAATTGGTGTCTGACTAGAAGTCATGACCCAGTTTCATGCCCCATGTTGGTTATCTGCAAGAACTGCTTGATGCTGGTAGGTCACCTTCCACATTGAAGGTGTATTTAGCGGCTATCTCTGCGTGCCATGCCCCTGTAGATTCGGTATCTTCGTGTGCGTATTTCTTAGCATCCTGTTTCCTGAAAGGTGCTTGCTGGTTACGCCCACCCTGGAGGGTCGTTCTCCCCAAATGGAGCCTTGATGTTGTACTGGAGGCTCTCACGATGGCCCCATTTGAGCCCATACTCTCCATAGATTTGAAGTATCTGTCTATGAAGACAGCCTTCCTCTTGGCTATCACCTCCGCAAAGCGGGTCAGTCAGCTGCAGGCGCTATTGGTGCACAGCTCCTGTATGTGTATTTGGCAGCAGGGTGTCACTACATACAAACCCTGCTTTCCTCCCCAAGGTGATCACAGCCTTTCACATGAATCAGTCTGTGGAATTGGAGTCTCTCCAATTCCAATACTAGTCGTAGTAGTATTTGTTTTTAATCTCATGACAAATGTAACACAGCAAAGATGTCCCTGTACTGTAATAGTCAGCTCTGTTACCCAGATACACGTCAGTTGTGTTTTACTGCCCTTGTATGAAGAATAAAATCATTCCCCATTATATACAGTATATATATATTATAACAAATTAATGCACTTACCCGTGTTACCAGTTTTCTGATACAAAGCCCATCTCTTCAATGTTACAATGTACTTGTTTATCTGTCACAGCCCACGTTTTTTTTTCTTGCATGTCAAATCAGTCTATCTTTATTGTGCAGTTACACAGCGCGTCCTTAGTTCACATGACGAAAATGCAGCAAAAACAAAGCGAACGAGACAAGCTATGGTAATGTAAAACAGTTTATCATTAAACAGTTTTAGATACTGTGATGCATTTTTTTAAATCTGATCTATAGTTGCTTTTGTGCATTTTCATTTGCAAGTGAACTGTGACATTAGGGCCTTATCATGCACTGTATTCTGAAATTTTGAATACTGACTTTGGATACAGTTTTAATTCTGGAAACTGTTGTTTTTTTTAATCTTTTGCTAAATTGCATTGCCTTTTACATTTTACACTGTTTTGTGCATGGATAACATTTTGATTTCATTTTTCTGTTGGGTCGCTAATGGTGAATTTTACATACTGCTACAATACCTACCTGATTTAAAAGTATGGACTGTATTACAGTCCACATGTCAACAGTTGTCTCTCTTGGCAAGTGATATTTGCTGCTGGTGGAGCTTTAGCGTATTATTACGTGAGCAGAGAACATGAAGAGGTTGGCAATGGTGTTAGACAGGGTCGTCAATGGAATAGGCATCCCAAACCAAGACACTTCAGGCCCCAGGTAGTATATTTGGACTTGCCAGATGAAGAGCTGTGTTATGTGTGCGCTGTCATTTTATGTAACGGGTACATTCCAGCGGCCTGTTGGTGACATATTTGGACCTAGCCAACCCACTATGTTCAGGATGTTGGATCAGGTTACCCGTGCGGTGATTTCCAGGAGGTCACACCACATTAATTTCCCTTGTGCTGATAGTGATCTGATCAATGCTAAATTGGGCTTCTACTGAATGCACAACATCCCCAATGTGATTGGTGCAATAGATTGCACACATATACCACTCAGCACCTGCTGGTAACAGTATTCCCTTTATTAACAGACACAACGATTACAGCATCAATGTGCAGGTAGTTTGTTATTCTTCCCTCATAATATAACTACCCTGGTTCCTGCCATGATGCATACGTCCTGCAGCAGTCAAGCCTATGTGATTTATTTCAGAGTGCCGACAGACCAAACGGTGTATTACTCCGTAAGAGGAAAAGAACAGATTAATTGAACTAATGTAACTGTACAAGTTTGTTCAGTAATGATAACATGAATGTAAATGAAATACTGTGTAACTTTCAAATCATATAAAATGAACAAAAACAGACTCGAAAATCCTAGAAACACATACCTGCAGATCAGCAATGTAAGCATTACCTTAATGACATGAGGCCGCTGTTCTTCAGGTACAGTGGGCTCATATCATTAAGGTAACATGAAACTGTTTTTTGTTTTTAACATTCATCATCATAATAATTGCCCTTCGTTGTAGGAGACTCTGCTTACCCACTGCTCCCATGGCTCCTCACACCTGTACCCCTCAGCACCTGCAGAACTTCGGTACAATGATGCACATGGGGGTACAAGGAATGTGATCGAGGGGACCTTTGGTTTACTAAAGATGCATTTGAGGTGCTTGGATAAGTCGGGAAGTGCACTTCAGTACAGTTCCAAGAAGGTGTGCCGCATCACGACTGCTTGCTGCATCCTCCACAATATTGCAGTAAGAAGAAGGGTGTTCGATGTGCACCAAGACGTGGCTTACCCCACAGTAGATGACCCAGCAGGTCGTGAAGAAAGAAATCGCATAATGCATACATACTTTACATAGGTGAAAAGAAAAATAAAAGAATAAAAAACAACCAAAGAATATTTGTAAATAAGTATCTGATCATTTATTGAAATATTGTGGAGAACGTCACAGCATTTCTTTTGTTTTCATTTCATTTTTTGTGGAGGGGGGTTTAACAGTTTAGGCTAGACTTTTTTTTTTTTTATCCTTCGTAATCATAAATGCCCTTACACTCGTACACACGCTCACCCCTAAAATAATAATCATAATAACAACTAGAAATGCAAAGCAGTTTTAAAGGTTTCCAAGCCAGTACTACTGTCCCCAGAATGATGCCTGCCAAGTTTGGTGTTAATTGGCTAAACGGTTTACGATCAGGAGTAGTTTAACATTGTGGGAAGAAAAAAAAAATCCTTATAATCACTACATAGACCGTATAATAATATACAGTCTATCTCCTAGACCTGGATCCTCTTGTACCCCACCAACCGTGACGTATGGCTGGTGGTCCTGGCTCGACATGCTCACATGCCATAGTGGCTTTATCCATCATAGGCAGGCTCTGTCGCGGTGGCATTACAGGTGGTGGGCTCTCTTATATGTATTGCTGGAAGAGTGATATAAACTCGGTAAATGTTTATGAAATCGTCTTCAGAAACAAAAAAATATGCTTCAGAAACTAAAGCCAATATTTTACATGATGTACCTACTGATGTAAATATTTCCTTTATTTTCGGAAGTACCCTTGCATCACAAATAATCACACAGTTAAATCACATGCTGTGTTTTTTTAATGGTTTAATCTATTTGGAATTGATATCACTGGGGAAAATAAGATGTGGATAAAATATTCACCATATCTACCCATCTATAATAAAACAAAACATCTGAGTTATTTTAACCCTTATGTCAAAACAGCGAATACTGCCATCTAATGACATTGTCCTGCCATAGCATCATATGAAACAAAAAAGTTGCTGTAGTACAAGAAGCATTCTTTGAAATTGTAATTACATAGTGTTGCATCCCTAAATATTACGTATTTTGTAACCTACGTACTTAGCGACTGTTTAAACATCGCTTCAATAGGGAATTTACCTCATATCTGTGATCTTGGGATAACAAAACTTACAAAAGCCAAGGTCCAATGCACCGGTGTCCACTGAATGCTTTACGCAGAGCAGCAATCTTTTTCTTTAATGACCCCCGTATGTCATGTCATCTTTTCATGATCTTGTTAACATCCCGTGGACACCTAAAGCATTTATTTTAACTTTTATTTCTTGCAACATGGCTCGCCTGGCAGCACCAGACACCGGTTTCGGACCATATAATTTATGTTCATTTTTTAAAACTTCTGCTATCAATAAGGAATTTTCCTACGTGTCTTCAGCATGGTTGGAGTTGTTTTGGTGCTGCTGTCGGTAGATTCCCTTTTGTTTATGTTCCCAACAGCTAACGACGGAACTGAGCGAATGTTTATAGTACTTATGATGTCATTAAAATTTACCCATTCATAAAGTGCTTAGCGACAGCCGCACGTTTGCTCAGATCATTTTATGAATAGCAATATGGACGACTTTCGTTAGCTTTAAACAAAATTTGTTTTTATTATGACAGTTGGCAAGTACTTTTATGAATAGATCTCTATGTCTCCTACGTAGTAAATTATATCTCCTACCTAGGACTTTTTAACTCCTACGTAGGACTTTTAGTTCTACTGTAACTAAAGGCCTTATCAAGCAATTCTTTATTAACATTTTATCTGCTGTAAGAAGCCATGGCAAGCTTTTTTTTTTTTTAACCAAATAGGAAGAAATAAGCATGCAGTGCAAGGGGTTTAGAGACCTCTTCATTCAGTTTTTTTTTTGTTTATATGTGACACCATGTATTCAACGTTTCAAATTATTGGCATTTGATTCATAAAATGATAGTGCTTTACAGCTGTAACAAATACACAATTAAAAATACAGCCCTTTACAATGAATAAATAAACAAATAAATAAATAAATAAATAAATAACGAAGCCCTTTGCAAAGCACAGAAAGATGTATACTAACCTTAAGTAGCATCTATCATGGTTACTTACGAAAAACCAAAAAAGTCACGTGTGCCAGTGGTCTCCTGTATTATTGCTGCAGACTACCAACAGCACCAGGCTTGAGCGACCAACTATAGAACTGAAGAAAAATCTCTTAAACCATTGAGCAAGATTTGTTTTAGCACAATGAAAACATGAAAAAACTGTTGGTTCCACGAATTTGTTCAAAAAGACAAATACTGGGCTTAACATCAGCTTGTTACAAGACTCAAAGAACGAAGTTTCAGAAAATTACAAAAATGCCCCAGGTGGATTAGCATCTACTAAGAAATGTGTTGAACTCGTATGGACTACCGGTATATTGGATCCCCAATAACATTCGTAGACTACCATGAGGATCAGAATTGCTCAAGCTAAGGTTCTATAGGAAAACTTGTGAATATGATATATTTATAAGAACATAAGCAACATACAAAGAATCCGACCCTTCCTCACCAACTACGCCACCCAGCTCCTGGTCCAGGCCTTGGTACTCTCCCGCCTAGACTACTGCAACTCCCTCCTGGCTGGCCTCCCTGCGTCCGCCACCCGTCCGCTCCAGCTCATCCAGAACTCCGCTGCCCGCCTGGTGTTCTCTCTGCCTTGCTTCTCCCACGCAACTCCACTACTCCGCTCACTCCACTGGCTCCCGATCACCGCTCGCATCCAGTTCAAGACTCTTGTACTAGCCTACAGATGCCTTGACCCCACTCGACCTCTCCGCTCCGCCTGCACTAGAAGACTAGCTCTACCTCCGCTACGCTCCCCTGCCTCCAGAGCCCGCTCCTTCTCCACCCTTGCTCCGCAGTGGTGGAATGACCTTCCTACAGATGTCAGGACTGCCCAGTCACTGACCACATTCCGGTGCCTCCTTAAGACTCACCTCTTCAGACAGCACCTGTAGAACTCCTCTGTTTTCCCCCTGGGACACCTATCACCCTTCTTTAAATGTGCTTTACTTGCTCTTTTCTGCCCCGTATTTTACTGCATTTAATCCTGTACTTCAGAGTACTGTAATCTGCCAAGTGTTTAATCTGTAGTATTTTGTATTTAATCATATCCTGATGTAACTATCACTGACACTGTTATCTGCTGTATTATTGAATTGTATTTTGTCACACTTGTACTTACTTGAACCAAAGTCATTGTATTTATCTTGCTCTTAATTGTATTATTACTTGTACTGTGATACTTGAAATGTATTTGCTTACAATTGTAAGTCGCCCTGGATAAGGGCGTCTGCTAAGAAATAAATAATAATAATAATAATAATAATAATAATAATAATAATAATAATAATAATAATAATAATAATAAAGTTTACAAATGAGAGGAGGCCATTGTTAGTAGCTTATTGATCCCAGAATCTCATCAAGCTGCTTCTTGAAGGATCCCAGGGTGTCAGCTTCAATAACATTACTGGGGAGTTGGTTCCAGACTCTCACAATTCTCTGTGTACGAAAGTTTTCAAAAGCAATTTTCTTACATTTTAATAAGAGTTTCAGCGTTGTTACTGCCCCCTCTTGTGTTGAAGTTCTTTTTTTATTTTTGTTTTTGAATACTTTTCAAGTACGCTGTAGAGAAACAAAGTAATGACATTGTTTTCCTGGTATCTTATCACTTCCTGTCACATCTTATAACTTCCTGTCATAAATGGAGATTAGATAAAGGGGCATTCAGAACAGAAAATAGGAGGCACTTTTTTACACAGAGAATTGTGAGGGTCTGGAACCAACTCCCCAGTAATGTTGTTGAAGCTGACACCCTGGGATCCTTCAAGAAGCTGCTTGATGAGATTCTGGGATCAATAAGCTACTAACAACCAAACGAGCAAGATGGGCTGAATGGCCTCCTCTCGTTTGTAAACTTTCTTATGTTCTTATGTTCTTATGATTTGACTGCAACTAGGGCACAGGATGTTGTTTTGGACCAGGAAGTAGCAGCGACTTTTTGTTTGAAATATCTTCACATTCCAGGTTTAACTATAAAATTCAAGTAAAAAACAAAATATCTCAGAGAAAGGTAGCTAATGCCAATAAGAGCTAGGACATTTTTTAAAACCTTGGTACTCCTTTAAGGCCCTACTCTCATGTTGTCTTGTGACGTAAACAGGCAGCCATACCTGTAAACCAGCATTTCTGCTGTTTTTATCTATTGTCATGTACCAGTACTTACATAATCTTGTTAAACAACAAACAAACAAAATACCTAAATATTTGATCACAGTACTAATATAAAATAATAAACTGATTTTAAAGTCTTAGCCTTAGGTATTATTCCTCTAAAAGTGTTTCTCTAAAAAAAGTAGATGTTTTTACATGAAGCCTTAAGTTAGTTTGCCATTTGCAATATCTTAGTTTACCATGCTTTTAAAAAGTGCTAATACACTTTACTATGCTTTTACCACAGTGTAACAGTAAAGCAGGTAGTGGTACAGTACTAACAAGGCAAACAAAATGGACCAGGAACTAAACCTGCTTGCTGTTTGGAATCTGAAGAAGGGCTGCAGAGAGCTGATTTATGTTGGTAGAAAATGTGCTGAGGTTAATTAGTTGATTAAAAATTCCTGAAATTCTCTTGCTTTCAGTGGGAAGGGGGAGGAGAATTAAATGAATCAATTATCATGTTCAGACATTATTACTGGAGTGAGGTACTTGAGTGAATGGTCTGGAAACGTAAACCTACACAGCTGTATTTATAACTTTGTGAAGATTGCTGTACCTGTACCTAGGGAAAACTTATAGTGATGAAAAGGGCTTTATTTGCTATGTGGGCTGGTTATTTATTTTTAGACCTTTATTCTGATAGTGTTTTTTCACAGTCCTGTTTTATGATTTTTGTATATGACTATTTTTGCTGTGAAAAATAACCTGCATAATCTGGAATATCCAGGTTATAATTAATAAAAGCATTTTAGCCTGACGCCTCAACCCATTCTCAACCCAGCGTTCACATACAGTACACCGCTTAATCCAAGCTTCTAGTGTCCAGTCTGTTCAATACAATTTAGCCATTCAACCTCCTCTGTTAATGTTTCAATTCAGTGCATGATGATTTTTACAGACAAGCGTTTGTCTGAAAATGAGATGTATATCTCAAGGGTTCTATCCTGGTTAAATAAATACATTTGAAATCTGAATCTGAATTTGGGAGGCTGATAACTTAAGTAACTGCAAACCATCAAGCCCCTCCACTACCCACCCTTATTTTTCACCTTGGCTTATTAACCAGCATTCCACAGGGCTGCTCCCTTTATAAATCCCTACTGGCTGTTTGCCTTTCATAGTTCAGCAAGCAACCTCAGAAAAGCAGAGCTGAGCAGCAGAGGGCTCGGATCCCTCAGATGTGCGCACAGCACAGGACAACACACTACAGGGACTGGTAGCTGACAAGCCTGTGGACTGCTGGAGGCTACAGTATGCAACTGAATGTTTGTATTTGGACAACAGTAAAAACAAACCCTAGATTTGACGTGACTGGGAGGACTGAAGGATTCTAAGGAGCTGGCTAAACCAAGTTTAATCTTTTTGCAGAAGAAACTGAAGTGATTGAGATTATACCCACTTACATTAGAGAAAGGCTCTGTGCTGCTGTCACTGAATTGTACTAACATTGTAGAGGACCAAGTTTAAAAGGATTATACAAATGAACCGGAGACACAAAAGAGCCAGCGTGATGTTCGGCTGGCATAAAACGTTCACTAGTCTGGCTCCATGGCGGAAAGGTATGTCATTAATTACTGTTTATAGCGCTTCATCAGTAGTCTGCACTTCAATTACAGAGCTTACAGAAAGACTAGATGTTATATACTTTGTAATTTTGTTGAAAGCTGAGGGTGTGTGCAAAATGTGAATGCTGCATTTACTTCGTAAGAGACATGTAAAGGTACATTTTGGTCAAGGAGAAAAATGTTAAGGCTTTTAAACTAAAGTGCATTTTATTGCAGACTTTTTAAAGCTTGTTTTAAAAAATGTAAATAAGGTTTGGTATTTGTAGTGACATTTTCTACATTTCATTTTTATTCCATTACATTAAAAAAAGCAAACATAAACGTTTCCCATAGTAAAAGCATAGCAAAGTGTAATAAAGCATAAGTAAGTAATGTAAAGCCCAGAATTGTATGGTAAAGCATATTACTAAACACTTCAAGCTATGATAAATGCATAGTATAACTGTGGTAAAATTGTGGTAAAAAGTACTGTGCACATGTACTGTGGTAAACGTTTTAAAGGGCCTTTTATATTGTAGATGAATCTTAATTGATACACAATACAGTACAATTCTAAATATTACTGTAATTAGCTACAGCGTTCTAACTACTGCCCTCTTGTGGTAGCAACATTGAACTATATTTTAACAGGTATTGTTACTCGATTTCCTAGATTTAACCCTAAATCCTAAATTTAGCTAAACACATCAGCGTATCACAAATTCAATTCAAAAAATCTTTTTTTTTTTTTAAACTTGACGATTCAGCATTTACCTAACATACATCTGAAAAGGGGAGCAGCTGTTAAAACATTAGTGCCTCGCTTGACTGATAATTTGTTATGCAAATACCTGACATGCATAAAAGATGTATCTCCCTGTTGTAAGTCAGTTTTAGTCAAGATAGGCAAGACAGCAGATCTGACAAGCTTGATAATGGGGCTGATAGTTGGCATTCGGGTGCCAGGTATACAGTACTTGAGAGGGCATAGAGTAGGACAGCAAGGTTAAAATAATTAAATCTCTTTGCAGGGTTGGGGTCAATATTTGTTTTTCAATTCCATTCCCAACCCTGTCTCTTCAACCTAGAGAGGACGAGAGAGGAAATAATTAGTTTATAAAATCTTCAATGGCATAGATAAACCCAAGTGACTATACAGGAAGTAGGACAAGAGAGCATTCATGGAAGCTGAGTAAAAGAAAGTTTGGAACAGAAGGTAGAATGCACTTATTTTTAGTTATAAATGCATGGAATAGCCTACCAGGTGAATTAGATACACTTAGTGGGCGCTAGGCCTCTTATTATTCCAAACACTTATTAATTTCTAAGACAGTACAAATGACTGATGTTTCAAAAGGATCAGTCTCATATCCCTCCAGCACGCTAAAGACTCAAGTGCACCCTATTGACAGTGTTATGGCAGGTGTTCCTAATTTGTGTCTCATCCCAGTATTTTACACATAACATTTCTACTGCAAATCTGCATTTTGTTGAAATGTTTTGAAATACAGACCTTCACACCTGTCTTATGTTTCTTTAAGGCAGCCCCAGGTGAGAAATAAATGTTTGCAAGGCAGAGCTGCCTAAAATAACAGTCAGTCCTGCTTATCCACTCAAGGGACTATGTTTGAGTCTGAAGTGATTTAACATGGGACATGTATACCAGGTGGTCTAGCAAGGTGGCCCTGCTGTACTGTGTCACTACAAAAACTAACAACCAACAATGTGTGAGATTTGAAAATATCCTGTGAATGGGAAATGTTTTTAGAAATGTATATGGTTCTGCATGAGAATGTGCATTTCCAGTGCGTGATCTCCCATCAGTCATGCACGTTGTATTTAGGTTATTATAGATGTTGCATGTATTATTATGGTATGGTGTTTTTATATACGTTTTAGTAACTACAGTTTATCAAATAATATGTGTGTTAAAGTGCTATCGATCATTAGCAACCGTTTTCTTTTGTATGGTATAAAATCCCAGTATAATTAAAGATGATGAATATTGCTCTAAAGGGGACATAGGTCGCACTGGTGTAAAAGTCGCTCCCCCTTTTTGAGACTTCAGTTTTAGGAAAACACCTTTTTGTGTTTAAAATACTTCTTTTACAGTTTTTATTCCTACATGCTCAACAACGATAAATAAAGAAAGATACACAGGTTTAGTTTCGAAATAACCCTTGTTTGCAACATTTTATTCCATTAAAAATTTTAAAGTGTTTTTCGTTTTTAGTTAAACTGCTAGAAACTATTCCATTTTTCAAAATTTCTGAAATTTAAAAAGTAATAATAAACAGAACGGTAGGTTAATACATCCCACATCACATCTGTATTAACCTACCACAATATTATTTTAGCTTATCAAGCACCCAAACAAGTTCAAGAACTGTACATTTCTTTCCAAACCCACACTTACACAATAGTGCCCGCTGCGTTGGCTTTTACAAACCATTGCATTCATTCAATTTAAAAGAAACGTATTAAACAGTGCTTGCATCAATTAAAAAAGCAAAAATAAATCAATAAATAAAATAACCAGTAAACAAAACATTTTAGGATTGCATACAGTGCAGTACAATTGCATTCAATTTCCAGCTGTACAAACACATTCATTTTGTTTTGTTAATCAGAACCATAACCATACACATACTTTACAAGTGTACCACTACGTTGCACTGACATGTAGAACAAGTTACAACATGTATTAAAGTCATTCAGAGTACTCCATTCAAACAAAATGTCTGAATGGAGCCATAAACGCTTTCCTCCTATAAGTATCAGCTCGTTTTTCTTTGGCCACAGGTGTAGTACGCTCAAAACACTCTTGCAAAAATAAAATAATGTTTTTAGCGTATGTTCAAAAAACTCTACTAGTCACTTTCAAAACACTCACGTCACGTTCATAACACTCTACTTCTACATTCAAAACACTCCCCTACGTACTTTGAAAACACTCTCACGCTCAAAACACTATACATTACGTTCAAAGCATTTCTTAACTTTCAAACACTCTAAAGCTAACTGAATTAACCAACATAACAATTTACTAATATAAACTGTAACTGTACAAACGTACTGTATATCAAAATACAGTTGATATACAAAGCAAACAAAAAATAAAAATGACCAAAATTAACTATATACACATATATAACTATATACACACAAGAACAAAACACAGTACTACATCCAGAAACACACACACACACAAATACAGTAAATTGGAATCTGTGGCTAACAGGTGACCTTATTTCAAGCATACTGGTTTAAGTTATTTTGCTTCAAAAACAACAATCATTCTCGAGGGATTACAAAGTTTTTCTCTATACAACATGTTTTGAATAATATTTTTTATTTATATAATTTTTGAATGAAAAAAAATACAGAATGACATTCATATTTAGTCTCGTTTAGACACATTTAATTAGCATTATTATTACACGTTTTACGCATGTTTAGGAGAAAATATATATAGATTACTAACAACAAAACACATTGACGAAATAAAACTAATAGGCTAAATGTATTAAATGTAGCTGGTTTTATTTATTTAAGCAGTTATTAGAAAATATGGTATATGTCCTGCTTTATCCAGTCTCAAAGTCACCTCCGTTATTATAGCATTGCAGTTCCAACGAACAAGAAGACTTGAAAAGTTTGTGTGAGCCATAACATTAAGTTACTTACCGTAACCCTGGTTCCAACGAACATTATGTATGGGATATGCCTGCCCATTGGGTAGGTATCGCTGAGCTCTCTATACCAGGGCTGCCAATAGGCCCCTGCCTGGGATGATGAACTCGGTCCCGCCCTCCGAGGGAATAAAACTGTCAACCTGAGGAAGCCATTTCTCTTTTTTCATCGAACCCGTGAGGGCAACCGATGCAACCTCACGGTTGGTGGTCGCCTTCTCTTTCAGGGAACCGGGGTTACGATAAGTAACCTAATGTTCCCTTTCAATTCGAAGACGAACACAAACGAACATTATGTATGGGATAATGTATACCAGAGCAGTCGTGAGGGAGAAGGAACGGCAGCATACGAGGGACGCACTAGCACTGTCTAACCCAGGGGTTAGCGGTGTGAACTTACACCCTCAAGGACCCTTGTGCCTAATGAAGGCAGGGCAGGGTCTACCACATTAAGGTGGTAGAACCTGGAGAAGGTATGTGGCGTAGCCCAGCTTGCCGCAGTACAAATATCAGACATCGAGGACCCTCTGAAGAGAGCCCAAGATGTAGCCAACCCTCTAGTGGAGTGTGCGGCTACCCTACCAGGTGGGGGCAAGCCAGCACTATTATATGCAGTCGAGACTGTATCCACAATCCAATGTGACAGACGCTGCTTAGAGAGGGGCTGTCCTAGGGTCCGAGTCCCGTGACAGACGAAGAGCTGGTCAGATTGATGCAGAGCTCTTGTCCTCTGCACGTAGCATCTCAATGCCCGCACTGGGCAGAGGAAATTCAATCTCTCATCCTCCGTTGAAGCAAACGGAGGTGGATAGAAGGACTCCAGTTCCTCAGACTGATTAATGTGGAAGGCTGTAATCACCTTGGGGAGGAAAGCAGGGTTGGTGCGCAGAGACACCTGCTGCCATCCTCCCAAATACGCATGCAGGAGCTGTGCACAGACAGTGCCTGTGGTTCACTGATCCGCTCAGTGGAGATGATAGCCACGAGGAAGGCTGTCTTCATAGACAGGTACTTCAACTCTATGGAGTGTATGGGCTCAAACGGGGCCTTCGTGAGAGCCTCCAGTACAACACCAAGGCTCCATTCAGGGGAGAACGGCCCTCCTGGGAGGGTGTAACCACCGAGCACCCTTCAAAAAACTGGTCGATAGTATATAAGCGCCCGGGACACTGAGTCAATGGGGACATGGCAGGCTGTTGAAAAGAAAAAGAGTAAACACAACGCAGTTGTGCAGCGTTTATAAACGAATTCACAGAAACTGGTCAGGGGTGTCTAGCCTGGACTACGTGTAGTCACACGACCGGGGCAGCGCGTAGCCTACAGCGGAGTGGAGCACCGTCTACAGCTTGTGTGGAGGCCGCTGAAAGACAGAAAGGCGAAAGGCTCAGTCTTTTCAAAGTTGTTGATTCCTGGAAAGCGGCGATCCAGCTTTCAGTACGAATGCAAGGGAAATACAATCAACTTGATTCGACTCGAAGCTCTTTTCTATCAACACGCTCAGCTAGACATACAGGTCTTACCTTACCATCTTGAGAAGGAAAAAGAGAAATGTCTTCCTCAGAATGACAGTTTTATTCCCTCGGAGGGCGGGACCGAGTGCATCATACCAGGCAGGGGCCTATCGGCAGCTCTGGTATAGAGAGCTCAGCGATACCTACCCAATGGGCAGGCATATCCCATACATAATGTTCGTTGGTGGTCGTCTTCGAATTGAAAGGGAACCGTGGCTGCAGTAACCCCATTGTGACACTTGTACAGTAGTTTAAGATCAGACACACTGCTGCATAAATTGCACCGGTGTATTAGTCGCTCCCCCCTTTAAGGGCCCCCGCAAAAATGCCTAGAAAATCAACATTTTTTACGGTATATTATATGTACGGTATATTCTGTTTTAATCACAATTCTTTAACCTGTAAATTTACAGATGAACCCTTAAAATGTTTGGTGTAATGGTTTCTTATAGTTTTATTATTTCCCCACTCATTTCCACACTCGGTATTAATGTACAGTGGTGTACATGAGTATCAAATGATATATTACAATGAAAAGTCAATGCAAGACCCTCATACATCAGTACATTTTTGGTTACATGTTTAGTGCCAGTTAGACATTTAAACGTTTCCACCGTATTGCCTTCTTCCTGATCCCCTCAGTACAAATTGATGATGCAGTAGTTGTCATTAACTAGCACACCATTGAAACATACAACAGTTTTAACCATGGCCTGCATGACTTGCCTATTGAAAAACTCCCTTACTGCTCCTGACCTGCTTTGAACATTTTCTCATAGAAGTGCCTCGTAGAAGTTCAGCGCTCATTGCAATATGGCAAAAGCATTGTAGAGGATAGTAAAGCTTGGTACACTAGCTATGCGTGGTTAATCCTGTTGGTTTTAGCATTCTTATGTTATATGGGTCTCATGTTAGGTAACTTTGCACAACTGAACAACGTGAAGCCACTCTTATCTAAGCAGCACATTTCAGAAAATTCCAAGATAAGAAAAATCTTCTTTTGCCGAACATGTCGTCCCGTGCACTGTAGAATGCCAGCTGAGAAATTCTAAATACATGGATAACAGCATTAACTATGTATATTGTTCTTTTTAAATAAAACATTATGTTTGTGTAAAGTGGACCCTGTCTCTTATGGTATAGAAGCACTTTGGGAGACAGAAACCTCACCCATAGTGCTCATGAGACACGTATACCATAAGAGACAGGGTCAACTGTACATAAACGTATATAATATACAAACTATATTGATATAGAAATTAGGGTCTTATTAATTTCTATAAATTGTTCTTTCTGCTTGGGTTCAGATGCATTGTATTTCACTTCTTAAATGTTTGTGTTTGCAAGGATTTGTTAATTCTGTCTCCATCTTTCCCTGTTGTTAGTTCTCTGTAACCCACATTCCAAGTCTATCTTCCTTTCCTCAGCACGTCCTTGTTCATTTCCCAGTCGACTGATACTGTCCAGGAACCATGTTTCTGCCTTGTCTTCAGCTTAACGTGTGTTTTCACAGTCAATTAAATGAGATTCAAGTTAATCCAGTTTATTAGAGGCACTATTTTCATGGTCAAAGAAATTAGATGCAAGTTGGATCCTTGTATTATATTATGATATATCACAATTCCACAATATCATATGTCAATGATAAGCTGAACTTGTTCTGAGTTTTCTTGCATTTTCTTGCATTGTCCTTCCTGTAGCTTGCTATGATTCTTTTCTAAAAGATATACAGTAATAATACACAATTAGTGCCATGATTTCAAATGCAATTACATTGAACCAAAATAGTATTTCCTATTAAAATGTAATTAAGTAATCATCAGTTTGCGATATACTCTGGAAGTTATGCACTGAATCGTCATTGCACACTGAGTATTACCCCTTGTGTAGAATTACTTATCCCACTGAGAATTATCGCATGTATAAAATAAATGAGGCTTAGTACGATATTCATTAAAAAGTTGGGCTTAGTTTTCATCAAAACAGACTTTTCTAAAGTGGTTTTAGAGTATATTGGACTTTTTTTTACGTGTTTATAATGTTCTCTTTGGTTAAACAGGACTTTAAAAAGACTAAACCAATAAAACAGTCCTTGCTAAAACATTCCTTAAGAAAGTCCTGAAGGTTTTGTGAATAGGGCCCAGTATCATGTTTCAGAATTCTCCCTCAGATTCATTTTGAAGACCTTTCAGTACACATGTAGTACATTCCTTATTTATTTTCGGTATTGATTAACAACAGCATTATTCTAACTCTCAACTGATATGAATCACCACTTATTTTTAAGTGTTACCAGACTTATTGCTGACGCTACAGATGGAAAAAAGCATTTCTGTCAAAACATTTGCCTGCTTGACCCGGTTTCTTATAGCTCTGTGTGTATTTTTACGATCTAAAATAAATCTCATTCCACTGCCTTTTTTATTGTAATATTAAGAAGTAGGTAAAAAAATCTTTTGGGTAAAACACAAGACAGATTTATACAGAGTTCAAGTGTGGTATTTAGATCATTAAAATTAACACCCTGAGCATTTAAACTTACTAGAGGTACAATTATATGAGATCTTCTCTCACAACTGTGATTTTCTTTTGTCCTCTGATCTCTACCTCTTTCTAACAGTGTACCGTAATGTAACTAAACCTCACACCTTGTGCATTGTAAGCATGACAGAGCAGCTTCATCCCTGTTTTCATCCCTTATATAACACACACTCCTTGTAAAACACGTTCCTGTGATAAATAGGTCATTGTTATAAATTCAGACAATCCCAAGAAGAAATCTTTCTCAAACTTAAATAAAGGCTCAATGCAACATCAGCTTTTGCTGACAGCTGCAAGAAGAACGGATTTGCATTCATGCAGGTTGTGACTCATGGTAACATGTAAACTGCACTCAAGAATACATTGCAGCTTGAGTAGTGCACAATAATTAAATCCACAAAGTTCCTGAAGTCTTTTTTTTTATATATCTGCCACATTCATCTCTGGTACTCATATTTGTGGAATTCCTCATCTTGAATCAGCTTTTTTTTTTTTATTCGTGGGGTTTCTCAACTTCCCAATTTTTGGTTTTTCAGTTTACTCTTTAAGGTACAAGGGACATGTATGTCCCACCAAAAAAATGATGCACACTTTCTTATTTTTGCAATGAGGTGCACGAAACAGGATTTAAAATGTATTGACAGGTTTAACCTCGTCATCCAAATTGTCAGTTTCCTCCTTGTGGTACTCGAGTCACTCTCAAATGTTTTTTTAAGAAGAACCCATTTGAACAACTGCTCAATTCACTGTGTGCTTTAAGGGGTTGCAATAATGAAATAAGCTTGATTGTAAAGTGCAAAACACCTCACAGGAGCAGTGGTACCCAAAACTGTATCGATTGTTAAGAAAAGACAAATGAATGGGACAGCCCATTTAACCCCAATTAAATCCCTTGTCCACTAAATACTTTGGTCTGCCTAAATTGTCCTCTCTCAAAAGATTTGAATACCCACAAGTGCCGTGAAATCTTTTTACTACCAATGAAGAATGTCTGTGTGGGATATTTGCTGCTTTTTGCATAGTGACTGTCCTTGCACATATCTCATTGAATCTCGTAGCAGTGTTGGCAGTCACCATTGCAGGATAGTAAATTTATAACTTTAAGGGCACCACTGTGTGGCTACTGTATTATGAGTCAACTAAAGAGGAAACAACCAAGCCAAAAATCATTTCTAACCTCTCATCAGCATCAACATTCTTTTTTTTTTTTTTTGCTTTTTAGTTTTCCAAACTTACTTATTTTCATTTTGTCTTATAAAAGTTTACCAATAGTAAAATCATAATAAAGTGTAATAAAGCATTTTAAAAAGCTTGGTAAAGCTTAGATAAGCATGCAAAGCTCAGGTATAGTAAAGCACATTTAAAAGCAAATGAAAACTGCAAAATTGCTGTGCAAATTTAATGTGGTGAATGTTTATATATGGCACCTTGTACTGTAGATTTGTATTGGAACCCAGCCTGATATGCAAAACTCCCTTTGCTGCACATATGACATAATGACAAGGGGTAAGAAAGGGCAACAACATGTTTTTAAGACCTTGGTTGGTTAATACCCCTACAAAATGAAGTGTTAGCTTACCTCTTGTAGATAATTATATTATTACAAAAGAAGCAAAAAAGCAATGCTAGCCAAAGTAGTAATCCCAAAACAAACCTTGTGGGGAAAGAACTGGAGTCAATAGTGTTTAAATGGGAGTTGAGTAATGTATTCCAGAGATAAAGCATTTAGTATCAGGATGCAGATTTCAACATTTCACATTAAACTTATTTAAGAAACAAAGTATACATATCACCCTCCACATCTACAAATTCAAAAACAGAACTGTCAGTAAACATGGAAAAATGCATTAGAACATACATGCCTATCATGTATATAAGTGTATATATCATGCATAGTTTTATCATATGTGATTCTCAGGATATAGCTATCTATAGTTCAGGCAAGCAGCTGTCAGCACCATGAAAATGTGACCTACTTTCATGAGACCATTGATGTATAAGTACGTCACTGTGACTTAAGAGTATCAGAATCTAAGATACTCTTAAAGAGCAACTTGGTATGGTTTTAGGGTTTTATATAATGCATAAACATGCTTTTGTTTGCTATGATATTCCTGCATATTACTGTATTTGCAGTCTAATACATTGGTGGTATATTCCAGCTGCACAGTGGTTAAAGTACTGTAGCAGCATTGAGAAAGCAAAGGGAAGTCACACAAAAATAACATGTGAAATGCACAATAAAACCAGGCAGATACAGGTATACTGCAGTTTAACTACATTTTGCTGTTATTTGGAATATCACTGAATAGTCCTTTACAACATTTGGAGACATTGAAAAAGACTTCTAGTCGAAGCATTTGTCTATATTCAGGACCAAATAGTCGACTAATAAAGTGACAGCCGACCTCAGAAACTGTCAGTCGATTAATCGCACATCACGTGATTGTGAAATCATTTTTCAGCTTGCGGTTTTAGAACATTTATAGTAGTTTAAAAAAAATTCAAAGCAGTTTTAAACTTAATGTACCAACAGCAAAATGTTAGGTTACAGTACGTTCACAAACGGATAACCAGACATTAAAAAATACATTATTTAATAACATTTTTCAAAGTGGAGACTAGTCAACCTCTTTGACTGTTTTTACCCAATTATTTGTCAGATTGGTAGTGGTTTATAACCCTATTGGACTATACCATTGCATTGTCACTGTAGCTTGCTGTTTGTGTCCTACTGTAGGATCTCCATTATGTTTATACAACCTCTTTACCTGAAATACCGAGACCTGAGCAGCTAAACCAACACAATAACAATAACCAAGTTCCAAGACACAAAGTGGCTCTGTGTTCCCTCAGCTTAACGCATTATGTAGTATGTAGAATACTTCAATTAAACCTGCTTTGGTAGAAATATGTTTGACTTGTTTTTAACTTATTTATCTAAGCTTATTTATGTAGAGGAGATTTCATTTGTTTTGAACATCAGTAAACTTCCCAGTGGCTCAGCAAACAAACAGTATAGAACCACTTTCAATGAACAGAATCGAAAATTACAAGCGCCTCAATTAAAACAAACAAATCCGAGTCTCAGGTATCGAGTTTTACACCGTATGTATTGTAAATTCTGGTACTAAACAAAATTCGGGAATGTGAATACTATATTTCAAGTTTATTTGGTCCGAGGAGTTTGTAATGCGTTGATAATACTGACATCAGCAAAAGACCCGTACTTACTTCTTCAGTTGATTGCTATGATGCTTGTCTTTGAACTGTATGGTTTGCGGTTTGCATCATGCCCTTCTATTCAGTTCAGTGGGTTGAGATGCCCATTCATTTGGAGTTGATGGCCACTATTTCTATACAGACTATAACATAACATATAATCAGGTTAATTAACTATGCACAGCTTTAAAGCTTTGTGTTGGAGGCCTCAACAGCTCATTCAGCATTGTAGTATAATCACCCAGTGATGTAAAGTCAATAAACCTTCAAAGACATGCAGTTTTAAAAAAAGAAGAAAAGGGAGAATACATAAATCTTTACATGAGAAGTTTGACAGCAACAATTTATTAGATCAAAAAAGTCCTTTGTAAGGAATTCTGGAGATCTGAGTCAAGTAAATATTTGCTAATTCTTTCAATTCCTTTCAGATAGAAGTTTACACAGTTTAATCATTTGTAAATATGACTGTATAGTCAACGTGTACACTGTCAAAAAAGAGTAATACCAACTTTAACACTGCATGTACTGGGTTTTAAGTATATAATATTGAAAAATATACATGGGAATGTGCACCAATTCGCAACCTGATAACTGAACCACACCGAATACTGAATCTCAAGGCCCACGTATCAGTACCGAGCCCTATTAAAATAGTGGAGCTTGTGAAAACCATGTACAACAGTAAAAACAATACCAGACCCACCTACAGATGATAGTCCTATAGTACCTCAGCAGGAATAATTCAGTCTCTATAGAGGACACTTTTTTAATATAAATAAATACTAAAGATTAGGGGTGTGCTGTTACTTGTTACTCATACACAGAATTTGCGTTTTTGGTAGGTATTCAATGACTCGATAATTAACATGTTCATTTCAAAACAAGAAAAGCTGTCCTTCCCTCAGTTTCCAATTGACGTCTTAATTAATTTCCACATTGAGTGTTTCAAAAGCTGATTGGAAGATTATTTTCCTCTCTTCTGGGGCACTGGCGTTTTTACTGCCGTAATGACGTACCGAGGCCTTAAACTGAGTGAAACTGTGAGAGAGCTTTAAGTTGAACAGGGGAGAGATGTAGTCCTAATGCTGAGCTGATTCTTATATCAAGCTGGTCTGAAGGAGGGAGTTTACTGTAACTCTCAAAACATACTTAAAATAGCCTGTTTATGAAATGTGGAATTGTGTTATGAATGCCACAATCAAGGCTTGGTGTACATGGGCTTTGATCTCTTGATAAATGTAAAATCTAAACTTTTTTACATGTCAGCAGGAATTTCCGGTATAACCACCAAAGTTTAAGCTGAAGAGACTGTTAAAAAAATATGTTCTGATTTTCAAGTATAATGAAAAGAAAATGTCAAATATTACGTTATTATTAAAAAAACAGTAGGTCCCTAGCTGTTTTTCACTCTTGGTACAAGCACAGTAGTTAAAATAAAACATGGAAATTCACCTGGGGAATGAATATTTTATGTAAATGACAGAGAAATTCAAAGAAACTTTGTACAAAGCCATATGTATGTTTTGTGAACAAGGTATGGGGAAAAACAGGCAATTTTTTCTGTTTTAAGAAACAAAGAATATAAAAAAAAAACGAAATTGTATGGGCAAAAAATATTATCATCACAATAATATATGTAACTCATTGGTTTTGGACTAGTAATGGAAATCACAGCCCAAAAATAAACTCAAGACATATGATTGTGTGAATATATTCAGAACTATAAATTATTCTGTTTGTATCATAAGATTCTTGGTCAAGAAAGTAAAGTAGAAATTGCACATCTTTTATATACTGTAGAGCGAAATAATGCCTGTAAATAAATAGGGTCGCCTGAAAATAAGTTTACGTGCAGTAAACATGAATTGTAGATTCTGGATTACTCCTAGCACTGCCCGCTAAGCCTAAACAATCAAGGATATGGAAAAAACAGACACCCATTGTTATAAGTCGGAAATTACCAACACCCAGACAAAATAAAAACAATTTTAACCTAATGAGAAAAATCACAAGCATTGTTTTTACACAATAATTACCAATTTCAAAACCGGTTTTCAAACTGTAATTTCCCATTAGATCATTGTGTGTACGTTCAGTTTGGGAAAAGATGATAAACTCATTATATGATACCCATCTGTCCAACCCTATATTTAATCTGGAAGCTGTGTGGTTACAAATCCCTTTGCACGACAGTTTTAAAGGTAGAATAAATACTGAGGGTGTATAAAATTGAGTTATTCTCTAACCCTTGGTGTTATTTGGTTTCCAATATTTGTATTGTTTCTGTTTTTCATCACATCATTGAAATGAGCTCAGTACAGTTCAAAGCAATATGTTATCTAATAAAGACCATTACAAGATGCTTCTAGTTCAGGGGAGGCCAGCCCTGGTCCTGGAGAGCCGCAGGGTCTTTTGGTTTTTGTTCCACCTGACTTCTCAAATACTTAATTGAACCAATTATATTCTTATAAAAAAAAATCCAGGTCTTAGCCGTTGATGATTTAAAGATACCCAGAAAACCTGCTGGATTGTGACTTTCTGGATCAGGGTAGGCCACCCCTGTTCTTGTTAGTTCCCCACATAGGCTTTTTGCACCATCAATGTGAGACTAAGGTAAGGGAGAGAGACTAGTTTCATTATTAGTCTCGCTTTCCACACCTGTGCGAGCTTCCCTGCTGACCGGTGATGCACTAGTTGAGTTGTTTGCTGCTGTTAGCTCATTCAGTACCAAATACATTTTTCTTTGAAAAAATCAGAGCACATTCTGTATTTATGTAATTTTGATGCATTACATTTAGACTTTATAGTCTACTTAGGTCTCTCTTTGCATTTGTGCTGCTCTGTTGAGATGTACCTGTGCTACAATATCTGTAATAGGCTTTGATCTCCCACTTGACTATTGCATTGACAGTCAAGAACAGGTTTGCTGTGTGTAAAGGAAAACAAGTTGTTTTAACTCTTAACTCACGTTTTGCAATACCATTCACTGTTACCCAGGTGGAAAAACAATGTACACGAAGGTTGCCTAAATCCATGTATTCATTTTTCTTCCTGTAGTCTGTCGGCAGTCATGCAATAATATCTTGTCCCTCAAATAAACTTTTGAGTGCTTTAAGTTCACAAGGCTTTACGGTTTGATTTTAAAGAAAGTTTCATAGCTGATGATATCTTGGCATCCTGTCTGCCTGGGTTGTTTGTTACGTACTATAGTAGAGCTGACTGTAGGTAGGGATACATGATGGATGCTCCATAACTTATACATTTGGAAACTGTATTCAGATTGAATATCACCATTGGGCACATACCTCTGATTGGCTGAATGGACTACTGAAATCTAATATACAGAGCCTGTGTATAGGTTATTTGGCAGGCACACAAAATAAATTAGTTATTGCCCTATTAACCCTAACAATTAACCATAAGGGGTAGTAATGAACAATCAACCTGTACTATACAATACCGACAGCCCCAAATTTATTGGAAACCCAGTGGAATAGCAATATTGTTATTAATTAGTCATTTAGTCAAAACTCAAAAAACAACTGCATGATTTCAGCCTCCTCCAGGAATTTTAGGAAGTTTTTATCCTTTCAAAACATTACATTTAAAGCTGGTGAACTGATCCTCTTCATCCCCCAGTCATTTCCATGTGAAAGGGATGAAGTCTTTTGGGTTAAAACACTGTAGTGGTATTTATTTACAGAGTTTTTATCAAAGCGAAATAAAACCGTTTTGTCTGGTTTCACAAGCCCAGATAAGCAGTCATCTTTGACTGTCTTACTTTACCTTAGATATGTAGTCCAAGATTAGTGCCAGCGACTTTAAAGTTACAAAAGCAGTAACTACAATTTGAAGATCAATTTAAGGTGCTTCTCAGTTGTTTGTTACTAGTTTTTTGTAACTTGTAATAATATTAAAAGAGACATTAAAATTCCAGGTTTCAACAACACGTTTTTCTCATTGTCTTCATTGTTGAAATTAGTTTTGGTTTACATTCTCATGTTCAAGGGTTTGGAGGTCTCCACCCCACTGATGAAGTGCAAACATCTTTCAATGGTCCTATTAAGATCCACATATTAGACATTGGCCTTGTAAATGTTTGGACAGGTCAGTTATCGTAGGCACTGTTGGAAAGGGAGGGGAAATTGGTGATTCATGTACACTGTTCCCTTGTTATTTCACAAGTTGATAATTCTCAAATTTGGTCAATTCATGATCAGACCATGTTGACTGTAAATTGTATATGTACTATACTCCTCAGTATAAGAGCTCTTGATTAACTTACTAGTCTCTTTTTCGAGGTAGCACTGTATTAGTTTTGTAACAAAAAAAAGTATCCCTTCCCACCCCAAAAAAAAATTGTGCAATAAAAAATCTTGATAATCGTGTTCCAGGAGTGTTAGTTTCTCAGCGGGAGTGCTAACATTTTGTTATTGCACTTCCTGATAAAAGACAAGAGAGGGTTTGATAGAAGGGAGTATAAACTGGTCTGAGGAGTAATGGGAGACAGATTAAAAAGCTGTGCGTGATTTCCAATAATCAGAATACATGCAGTGATTGACACTCAGGGTATCAGGTGCCAGGCCGCAAGAAAGAGGAGATGTTCCATATGACTGCACTCCATATTGATATTAAACTGGAAAGCTGATCAAAGCGGGACTGTCAGTTTTGAGCTTTTGATAGTCACAGCCTATGCTTACCAAGTGCAGCATGTTCCCATTCCTGGTAGCTCTATTACACCACCTGGTTGGAGAGAAGCGGTGATTGTACAAGAGACATCTTTGGAATGCAGGTCAAAACCAAATTATTCCTGGTCTCCGTCTGATGTGCAGGGTCTATTTAGAAATACTAAATGTTAAATCGACAAACGTTTTGACTAGAAGTCTTTATCAGTGTCTCCAACGTTCTTTGCAGATAGAAATGAAAGGGGTCAGCGAGGGGTATTGCAGGTGTGTGGCAAAGTGGTAAGTGGTAGGTGCAGTGCAGTGCAGTAATCCAACAAGAAATGACAGGCAAACAAAGTACGGGTGAAAAGGTTTCTGTTTATTTTAATCCAGGGGTCTGATGACCAAACAGAGACAAACAATGATGGTTGGCAGTACACAATGATGTGTATTGCACAGTAAATGATGTTGGGTTGCAGTCCCGTTTACAATAAACAATTATCCCACAAGAATAATAATCCCAATGCAAATACCCACAAACACAAACACGGTCACCTCTCCCAGTGAGTGCTGTAGTGCTGGTCCTGAATCTATTTATTTCTTAGCAGACGCCCTTATCCAGGGCGACTTACAATTATTACAAGATATCACATTATTTTGACATACAATTACATTATTTTTTACACATTATTTTTAACTAGAAACTAGAAATTAGTGTTTTTGTAATGGTAATCTAATTGAATGGTTTGCAAACAAAGTAAAATGTATAGTGGTTGAAAGTGGAGCAATTATATGTGAAGTATAGATATGGCTGGAGGCTAAACCATCCCACTGTAATTAAGTACAACCTCAATGACACTCTGGCATTCACAACACGCCACTAAAGCATGGGGAAATACCGAAATCCTGACAACATTAATTCCCGTCAAGTGAAGCAGTCTATTTACTATCCTCTTAGTATACCATAAATAATGTTATTGGGCTATACTTTTCTATCTTGGTAGTTTTCTATTGTGTAGCTCTTTGGTTTCTAACTGTATAACGTTGTTTCAGAGCAGAAGACATCTTTCTCCAGGAAAGGTGAAGGCAAGTATGTAGGTCATCATCAATATAACTCTGTGGTATGTGATCAGGATAGCAGCAATGTACAGCATAGATGATGCCAAGAAATGGTGTGACATTTATTAAAATGTGTTACTTCTCCTCTTTGACCTGTTTTAGCTGCATACTTTTATCTATGTGTAGCACCATGAACAAGCCCCTTCACAGTCATTCCGATGTGACAGCTTTGTTCAATCTGGTGGTAATAATAATTATTAACAGAATTGCTGTTCTACTTTTAGTTATCGGGTTCACTTCACCAAGGTGATATGGGCACTGTTAAATGATATGAACCACTCATTTCTACTTGTTAAGGGTTAAGCCCTTTATAGAGGTGGTTGAACAAAACTATTAGAACCAAAACTGTGAATAGGGTGTAGGGCCACCTTGGGGAATAAAGGCACTGATTCAATGTGTAATGGATAGA
The DNA here is from genome assembly GCF_902713425.1 of Acipenser ruthenus. Taxonomy (NCBI): domain Eukaryota; kingdom Metazoa; phylum Chordata; class Actinopteri; order Acipenseriformes; family Acipenseridae; genus Acipenser; species Acipenser ruthenus. The sequence goes on from NC_081195.1 coordinate 19,984,157, forward strand.
TACCTAGCCATTCCTCAATGAATAACACCTTGATTTCCAGTTACCTTTTGCATTGCAGTGAGTAAAAACAACAAAACAAACATCTGTATGGTCCGTTGTCTTTCCCATTGCGACTGAAACTTAAATTTTCTGTTACAGAATACTTTTCTAATCACGTTCCTCTCACTGTCTCAATAAACTCATCCCAGTCCTCCATTTTGTGTCCTCAGCAAGTCTATTAATGGCCAACTGACAGTCAATGGCATCAATTACCATCAGTTTCAAACAGCTACAGGCTCCTGCCATAGACACAACTAAAGTACAAGGGAGAGGCTGCAGACTGAATTAGCTCTATTTTCACACCCAAAATGCAAAATACAACCAGTGTACAATATGTATTGTGTTCTGTGCTGGGTCTACACACCCCGCCACAGCCACTCTTACATTGTTAAATAAACTGTATCTATAGGACCTCAGTTTGTTTGTTTAGAAATTAATAGTTTTTAAGAGTAATAGCAAAACGTTGCCCAGGTTAAGTTTATTTCTTTGGTTGCACTTCAAATACATTTGAAAGAAGATAGTGATTCTGCACTTCTCTAAATCCAACCAAGTCTGTAGGAGGTTCTGTTCTTTGCGGCTGTAGTAATTTCTTCTCTCTATATCTGTTTCGTTGGTAGGGAAGAAGGATATGCCATTGGAAAGCGAAGTGGTGCTGACCAAGATGAAGATCCTAACGAATAACTTCCAAGCAGAGTTTGTGAGTCCTGAAGAGTCACTCGCCAACGACTCCATCGCAGAGTCAGACATACCCTCAGAGAGCCTCGAGGAGCCGCACTCTCCACCAGGGCAAACTCAGAACACATCTGGCTATTTGACTCCATATTCTGACCTCAGCACTGAGAATTCCAAATGTAGCAGGCTGTCCAAGCTGTTCAAATTTGAATCGGAGGACTCTGGTGTGGAGCTGCCTAGTGGAGCCAATTCCCCATCTACTCCTACAAGCTCAGAGCAGAGCTTCGTAGTCCACAGCAGGGGCTCCTCTTGTGATTCTGGGGATCTGAGCACTTCTCCTGCAGTCATGGACCACATATTCCTGCTCAGCAAGTGCCCTGAGATAGAGGAGATAGACAATTCTGTTCAGCAGACAGTGAGGGAGAAGGACATGGTAGAATCCAATGAGCTTCCAAGCTCTGAAAATACCCCAACTGACTTTACTGAATGTCAGAAAACAGGTGGTTCTTTTTTTAATCATAGTCATGAGAACATTGTTGAGGAGACAGACAAGGATGTGGAAGAGGCTTCTAGACTGGAGGTTCCTACAGAAATTCACATTGATGATACCAGGCGAGTTAGCAGTGGATTCAGGGAGGCTTTTGATGATATGACGGAGGGTGATCTTGAGGAACAGCGGTTACAGAAGTATTCCACTAGCGACAGTCTGGATGAATATATGGACGAGTGCTGTAGGTTAAGTGAGGTAAGCAAATAACAGCATTTACTGCATGTATGCAATGTACAGTATATATACATTTTATTTATTTATTTTTTTCCATTGACTTTGATAAGAACCATTTACAGCACAGACTCACTGCGATGTTAAATTTCATTCCCTGCGATGTCTGCTAAACAGATACTTTATGGGATTTACATTATAAACCAAAAACGATATGCAGTAAAGTCACTGTTAATCATTATTGTAGTTCCTATCTGCTCTGTATTGAATGTGGAAAGCGTGATAAATACCGCAAAGCCTGCCCAGAAAACAGGGGTGTTATCATTATTAACGTTCAGCTATTTCTGTCTTTTATAATCTTTTTTTGTATCCTAAATTAGTCTAGTCTCCTTAAATGATGCAGTGAATCCATTAAAGACACTAACCCACACACAGCAAAATACTTTTTGTTTTGTAACTGGGTAAAATGTACTCTTATTTAAGCATGTAATATATTTTGAATGTAAGTTGCAGTGTTACATTTAAAAAGCATTTCTTAGTGTTACTGAACACCCTGCAAAGTTTACAAGCATTACATTACCTTGCTGCGTCCCGCCTTGTCCGTATTGCAACGTTGTATTTACAAACGTGTTGCCAAATCTTTTGACATTTTTAATCACACCTCATGGGTCATAAGTCAACTGTGACCAGTGACCATAAGGATTTCGTTGTGGAAGACAGCAAAGGAAAGAAGGTACAACTTAAGTGTGTGTGCAAGTACTGTCGAGTTACTACTGTACATATTTAGACAGAAAAAAAAAACGCCCAAGCACCGACAACACTAATTTCATACAGTATATCTAAAACGAAAGACCGGAAAAAAACCGATTTACATAAAACTCGTAAATAGCTTAAAAAAAAAAAAAAAAAAAAAAAAAAAAACACTGAAAAATAAAATGAATACATACCGAAAAACAGAAGCTGTAAGTACGCTCAAAACACTCTGGGTGTTTCAATGTACTCTACTACGTTGAAAACAACACACTACGTACTTTCAAAATAATCTACAGTAGCCTACATTAAGTTCAAAGCATTTATGTTGCTTTTTACAGTTATATGGTATTACATGTGTATTTTCCCCAAACGTTTTTCAGCAAAAGCTAACTGAATTAACCAACATAAGAATTTACTAATAGAAACTGCAACTGTACAAACGTACTGTACCAGTATATCAAAATACGTAGAGTTGAAATACAAAGCAAACTTTTTCTTTTTAAAACCAAAATTAACTATATACACATTTAAAAAAAACACAGTACTAGGTCCAGAAACACGCACGCGCACACACACACAGTAAATTGGAATGGTAACAGATGACCTAAGCATCCTAGTTTAAGTTATTTTGCTCCAAAAACAAGTCATTCTGGAGGGATTACAAATGTTTTCGCTATACAACATGTTTTGAATATGTTATCATGTCTAATACAACTTTTTTTTAATGAACAAAAAATATATATGTTTAATTAATATTATAACAAATACTACAGTACTTGTTATTAACATACTAATGCATAACTCCTGTACATACTGACAGAACGTGTCTATTTTGAGGCTCCCCTTTATTCTTTTTTCTGTGTACTTTGTGTTTACACCGTAGTTGGCCACCTGTAATGAAAAAACGCTAGCATTGTTTCTAAATTTTAGCCTTTCTTCCACTGTTCTCTTCAAATTGACGAAGTACAACTAATTGGCTAAATGTAGTGTAGCGTGCATTGCGGAAGGCAGCAGCAGGGCTGCTAGGCGACGAATTCATACAAAGACATTACCCTGGACATACTCTCCTTGCGAAGGAGCTGGTTCTTTTGTACAGCGGTATCGGCGCTATGCTTTAGTGCGAGAGGTCCCGGGTTCGCGCCCGCCCTCTGCTTGCGTGTGGATTATCTCGCCCTGTGTGATGCGCCTGCCTGCGTTAACCAAGATCGCTACAGTATTAAATGTAGCAGTTTTTATTTATTTAAGCAGTTATTATAAAATATGGTATACAGTGCCTATAGAAAGTCTACACCCCCTTGAACTTTTTTTCACATTTTGTTGTGTCAGTGCCTCAGAGTTTCATGCATTTAAATGAGGATTTTCTCCACTGATCTACACACCATACTCCACACTGTTAAGGGGAAAAACGTTTTTATTGAGAAAAAAATTATATATAAAAAATACAAAACTGAAAGATCATAATTGGATAAGTCTCCATCCCCCTGAGTTAATACTTGGTGGAAGCACCTTTGGCAGCAATTACAGCTGTGAGTCTGTTGGGATACCAACTTTGCACACCTAGATTTGGCAATATTTGACCATTCTTCTTTACAAAACTGTTCAAGCTCTGTCATGTTCCTCGGGGAGCGTTGATGGACAGCAATCTTCAAGTCATGCCACAAATTTTCGATTGGATTTAGGTCGGGGCTCTGACTGAGCCACTCAAGGACATTTACCTTTTTGTTCCTTAGCCACTCCAGTGCAGCTTTGGCTGTGTGCTTTGGGTCGTTGTCATGCTGAAAGGTGAACTTCCGTCCCAGTTTCAGCTTTCTTGCAGAGGGCAGCAGGTTTTCCTCAAGGACTTCTCTGTACTTTGCTCCATTCATTTTCCCTTCTATCCTGACAAGTGCCCCAGTCCCTGCCGATGAGAAACATCCCCATAACATGATGCTGCCACCACCATGCTTCACAGTAGGGATGGTGTTCTTTGGGTGATGCGCTGTGTTGGGTTTGTGCCAAACATAACGCTTTGCATTTAGGCCAAAAAGTTCAATTTTAGTTTCGTCAGACCACAAAACTTTTTGCCACATGGCTATAGAATGTCCTGAGTGTTTTTTTGCATACTTCAAACGGGATTCAAGGTGGGCTTTCTTGAGTAATGGCTTCCTTCTTGCCACCCTACCATACAGGCCAGATTTGTGGAGTGCTTGGGATATTGCTCGGTCATCCAGTTTGGAGGGACGGCTTGATCTAGGCAGGGTCTTTGTGGGGCCAACCACCTTCCACTTCTTAATAATCGCCTTGACCGTGCTCCAAAGGATATTCAAGGCCTTAGATATTTTTTTTATCTAAGGCCTTTTGAAAGCGCCTTGGTGCTCATGGTTGAGTCTTTGCTTTGAAATGCACAACCCAGCAGAGAGAACCTACAGGAACTGCTGAATTTATCCTGAAATCATGTGAATCACTACAATTTAACACAGGTGGAGGCCACTTAACTTGGTGTGTGATTTTGAAGGCGATTGGTTACACCTGAGCTAATTTAGGATTGCTATTACAAGGGGGGTGGACACTTATCCAACCAAGCTATTTCAGTTTTTATTTTTAATTAATTTTCTCCAAATTTCTAGAATATTTTTTTTCACTTGGAAGTTGTGGGGTAAAAAAAAACCTATTTCAATGCATTTTAATTCCAGGCTATAAGGCAACAAAAGGTGAACATTCTGAAAGGGTGTCTAGACTTTCTATAGGCACTCTATGTACGTTTTAGTATTAAAATGTGTATTGATATGATTGTGTTCGAGGGGAGTGTTTTCGGTGTACGTAGCTATAGTATTTTGGTCTTGAAAGGGAGTGTTTTGAATGTGAATTCAAAGGATTTGTCAGAAAGTGTTCTATAATATGCCAGCAAGCCAGCACAACAAAATGAAACAGAGCAATGCCTATGATCTGTCTAATGAATACTATATATGTTTTATATTATTATTATTATTATTATAAACAATTATATATATATATATATATATATATATATATATATATATATATATATATATATATACATATATATATACAGTATATATATATATATATATATATATATATATATATATATATATATATATATATAAAGGAAACATAAGAAAATATACAGTATAATTTGAAATGCATTAAGGTGAGTAATAAACTGACATATGGGGTCAGCAGATCTTGAAGACAAGAAGGTCCAAGACTATATAAGTCCTTATAGGTAATAATAAGAACTTTAAAATAATAAAAAAGTAATAATAATAGCATCAGTAATAACACAAACGAATGAGATGGATGCAATAATTTTATCAATTAATTTTTTTAATCGCTTGACAACCCTAATAAAAATACAAAATGTGATTATCCAACTTGATTATTGGCTTATACAAACAAATATCATGACTCGTTAAATCAAATTGAACCTAGTAACACAATTAGACACATGTTTTGACATGAAGTGTTTGTCAGTGTGTTTTATGTTATTGATGAAAACAGTTTCTTTTTAATGTCTGTGCAGCTGTAATTCTTATTGGAGGGTAAATATACAAATGCCCCACATGGAGGTATACAGAAATATGGCAGTGTGGCTCAATAGATAGAAATATATTGAGTGTTTAATAGTTAGGATGGCTCAATATACTGTAGTAAACTAGCTGTGAAATGCATTCAGCCCACATGTGCTTTCATGGCTTACTGCTCTCTGACATGAATGAAAGGCAGTGGCAAGTCTTTTTATTCAGCTGCTCATCAAGCAGCACCTATTTATCTGAACTGAATTTCTAATGAACCCCAACCACCTTGCGGGCTGCCTCACAGAGAGCTGATTCACCAACCAAGAACAGATCATTAGCAAGCTTTATCACACAGGTGTAAAATTGTTCTCATATTTATCCTGATAAAGACTCTTTCATATAGCAGCTATTGTTTGTAGAGTATTGGCTAGGTTTGAAACACCTTCTAAACCCCCCTCATCCCTCCTAACTCTTCATGGCTAACATTAACGTGTACTACTGACAGGAAGGTCGGCATACCGGCTAGTAAATTCAAGCTTTATCATCACTTGTCAGTGAAGCTAATAAAGTAATTCCTTGTGGTTAGGCTTACATTACAATGTGTAATAGTAACAACCCCTCCCCTCGTGATGATGTCATTCTTGAATGTTGCCCACCAAAGCAAACACTGAACTGAAGAGTCGAGTCCAGAAAGATAGGCAGTTTGATTGTGTGCAGGGGGAGGTTGTAATAGCAGACTATCAAGAACAGGGCAGGTGCTAGTTGCTTGATTACAGAGTGGTTATAAATAAAACCCGGCTCTACCCCATGAAACCTGTTGTGCAACTGATCTGAAATATCCACTGCAGCCGTCACACAATACTACTTTTTCATTACATGCTTTTTCTTAAGAGCTCCTGCTGTTTTGAGATTCGCATTAGTTTGCACAAGAAAATTATCGAAACAAGTGCCAAGTCTATATTTTTAACCACAAAATGCTTTTTAGTCCACAATACATTGCTTATACAGTAGGGTGCTAAATACAATCAGGGTTTCCTCATTTAGCACTGTACTCGTTATTCTAAACGCAACAGATATGAACGACTAAAAGATAGTTATTCAAGATAAGTATCACAAGTGTAGAGTACAAATCAAAGTACACTTAGTATTCAGTTCTGGTCTCCTCAATACAAAAAAGACACTGGGCACTTGGAGAGAGTCCAGCAAAGAGCAGCCTGGCTAATCTAAGCATTTATAGGAATGGAGGTTGAGGGCACTGCATTTATTTAGCCTTGACCAAATAGGAATTAGGAGGTGCTTGATTGAAGTCTTAAAGTATGAAAAGGAGTTGACCAACCCTAGCCAACACTCCAGATGCAGAATTAGAAACCAGGACCAGAGGAAGCTGGAAATTAAGTGAAGATTTAGGAGAGAGAGTAGGAGACATTTATTTGCACAGGTAAGGTATGGAATAGGTTACCCAGCCATGTTGTTGATTGAGAATTATTGGGATTCCTTTAAGACCAGACTTGACAGTTCTGAGATCAACCAGCTTATACAAACTGGATAAACTTTGATGGGCTGAATGACCTCTTCTCGTTCGTAAATATCCTTCCTGTTCTCATGTAATTACGAATTTTCTTAAAACATTGCTGAAAAAAATAGTTTTCTTCATGGTGAATCATGCACAGCCTTCTAAAAATAGCAGAGAAAGTTTAACAGGTGTAAGAGCTTTCTATTTTATTGTGAGTAAATTGTAACATTGTAGAAATAGCTGTCCAATGGTTATAAGCATGAATGGTTGTCTGGTATGAATTACTTTAGAAGAAAAGTAATGTAATCATTCCATTTTCGAAATACCAGATGGAATTCCATACAAAAGCTGAAGCCGAGTTATGTAAACAGAAAATATGTGATTAATCCCTGCTGTGGTATTGGATTTCATCACAGCGGACAGTGTGTGCCAGTGGGGTCAGTGGAGGGGTTTGAAGATATGGGTCATGTACCCTACAATTTGAGTAAAAAAAAACATTTGATACTATTTGTTTTCAGCCAAGGCCAGCCCAGACTGTGAAAACCACAAAACATAATGTAGGTATAATTGTACAGTAATTATACACTCTCACAAATAAAAACTCCCACAGGGCAAAGAGCAAACCGCAACAATAGGAATTTCAATCCACAACATAACTAATCAGTGTTCATTGACAGATGATATGCTAGAGTAGGTCAAGTTACAACAATGCCTGCTGCCTCTCCTTTTACACACAAATACATTCTGCACATTTTATGTAACCCTAAAATGCAAAGTGGGTAGGGCAATATGGAAAATACATAGATATACAACAATTATATACAGTATAAAACAATGAATTGCAGTCAGTAATGCTAGAATAATAAAGTTTGGCCATCCTGATAGTAGTTTTGTCTGTGAATAGTCCCAGCCCATGCTAATGGTAGGTCCTGAGCTCAAGTTCCTGTCTTTAAAGATTCTTGGTAGCTATAACTTCAGCTAGGTGTATGGGTGAACTACAGGCCCTATCCACATCGCAGCCTTGTATGTGTTTTGGAGAATCCGGGTCAAAAGTTACTCTTAAAACAAACCCCTGCTTTTCTCCCTAAACTAATTTCTTTGTTCCATGTTAACCAGCCTATTGAGCTGGAAGCTTTCAGACACAACACGACCAAGCCATCCCTCTGAGGAGGCCCATCCAAATGTATGAACGTGCTCCCTCTTGGGTATAGCTTACTCACGTGTAAGGAAGGATGTTTTATTTGTCAGGCAACAGTGGGGATGTATTACAACCTTGGTTCCCTAAAAATATAAACATCCTTCCTTACATTCATTGTTGCTGTGTTCACGGGGCAATTAGAATCTGAGAGGGGGGAGCGCCTTGCACTGACGGTACTTGTAGGCACGGGGGCTACTTACGTCAGCGCAGGGGCTCACTTCTAAGCGAGAGACTTGTGTATAACAATTCAGCACTGTTATGGTTGATACCCACATGTAAGGAAAGATGTTTATATTTTTAGGGGACCAAGGTTGTAATACAACCCCACCGTTTTGTTCCTCTTGAATATAGATTAAAACCTAGTAGCAAGACCACACATTTGGTGTCTGTAGGAATTGAACACAAGGTAAAATGGACCCTGCAATGCATTAAAATTTAACTCACGGTCCTTTCATTGAAGGAGAGAGGATAATCATAGAGAGTGGAAGTTCTAAGTTTGTACACTTTCCTCACAGATCTATACATTTTGTGTTATACCTTTAAAATGGTTCAGTTGATGATACTCGGAAATCAGTATATTTTTTAGTTTTTTAAATTGAAAATCATTGTAATGTTTTAAATTATCTTGAGCACAAAAAAGCTTTGGAACACCACCTCACATTGAAACATGAGATAACCCCTAAACAGCTTATTTATAGTGAACAAAAAAAAAAAAACAGTATTTGAAAAAAGGCAATAATATACCAGTAATATAATATATACCCTTCAGTCACTTTTTTTAATTTTAGAAATTTTAAAACAGTTTATGTGAACTCTATGGAGTTCGAGAAGTTGCCCTGCCAAAACATTGAAAAAACATATAGTGACCCAAGGGGTTATACAATACATCTGTATCTGTGTAAGAAACTACATTCTCTCAAAAAAACGTTGGAAACTAAAATAAGCAAAGCTTACTAAAGTACTATACAGGACAGTTTTTTTCTTTGTAAATAAGGCACTAGAAATTGTATTTATTTTTCCTCCAGTATCTATGTTGCAATGAACACCATCACTGTTACATGGTGTGTTTTTTACTTAAATCTTTCCTGTAACTGTACACTACATTTAGCTTCATTCCTTACCAATAGACATTTTTAGAAAACTGTTTAAGAAGGTAACAGACAGAAATAGGAACTGGAATTTTTAACTAACAGTGAGGCGAGGGGCCCTAAGACTGATGAGAGCTCTCTGCTCACACGTCATGTGCAGGAAACACTGTGGAATTTCTGCAAGGCCTTATCCTTGACATGCTGACGCTCAGTCCCAGAAATGTATTTCCCCAATAATGTCACGTATGTGCTACACAGTTATACATTTAAATTCAGTGAGACCAGTTTTTAATATTAACTTGGACATTTTTCGGTACTTGGGGTGTATTGTTCTCTAGTAAGTTTCCATTTCAAGTATTAACTGATTAATACAAATCTGTCACAGGCCTATAGCACGTGCCATGCAATGTGGAATTTAGAGCTGCCCAGCCTTTTTGACTTAAAGAGCCATACCGACCTGCAGTAGGCCCTGAAAGAACCACAAAATCTCAAACACAAATAGATTTTTGACTGGAACCTTAATTAGGTTTAGTTTACTTAATCTGACTATATAGTAGAACTCAAAGTTTTGATAATTACCACCCCTATCCACACTCCTCAAATACTGCATGACCGCATGATTGCCATTCACTTCATTCACAATGTGCAAATTTACATTGTAGACATTTATTTAAAATAAGCCAGCTTGCCATAGAATTCCAGGGTCAATTCCCAAGCCTTGATCTTGTCAGGGGGGGGGGCTGTCATTGATTCTTTGGGAGGAGAGGAGGTCAGATTCCTTTGATTGTGTGGCCTGGGGCTCATCAGAGTCAAAATTTGCAACTGCTGTAAATGGCCAGCGTTGCAAGCTATAGACGTTCCAAAACAGCACAAACACAAAGGAGAGTCAATCATACCGTCCACTTCTCAAGATCCTGTGTCAGATCTCCACTCTCTACTTCATTGAGGAGATGTCACGTATCCCTCCAGAACAATTTCAAGAATTTGGCTTCCCAGGGTGGCCCTACACCCAGTGTTGTGGCAGATGTCTCCTGAATATAAATAAAATCAGGAGCAAAAACAGGATCATATCTAAGTTAAACACTATTCAGTTCACATTCAGTGTTGGAGAAGTCACTTTTAAAACCATTTTATCCGTTACAGTTACAAGCTACTTGAACAAAATTGCAACTTGTTACAGTAGCTTATTACTTTAACAAAAAATGACTAGTTACAGTTACAAATAGTTACTTCTCAGGCACAGTTTACATTTTACAGAGATGTTTTTTTTTCTGTTTGGTCAGGTTGAAACCCACTCTTTCTCTGACACCATTTTCAAGCAAGATGATATAAAAAGCCTACTCATGTGACATGCAAGGTTTGACTTGCACTGTTGAACCACTTCTATGTTATGCATTAGTTGTAGTCCTTTTTAATGCAACTAAAAGTAATCCTTATTTTTCCTTATACCATATAATGCATTTCCACATTTCGTTACCTGTCTGAAACCTTTACAGAAAAATGTAATCGATTACAGTATTGCGTTACATGTAATGTGTTATTCTCCAACACTGTTCACATATAACAACTTGAAAACTAAGAATGGTTCTTCCAGATTATCAGTGTTCAGGAAAGGAAACCAAAAGGAACTGGAAGCTTTAGAAACAGCTTCCCTGCCTGTTTCACAACTGAATCATGAGACCAAAAGCCAAGTAAGAACAGAGTTCCACACACAGTTCTCATTAGACATCGCGTCATGTTTCTCGCCATTGTTCGGAGTTGGTTTCCCCGAACTGCTCGTCACGGGGCTGAAAGGACAGGAAGCCACATGACTTGGGCCGTATGGAATTTGTGCTCTGGGAAACCAACCTGGTAAAACTTCCTGCTTTTGTTGGGAATACTTGGAATGCGATCATTATATAAATATTTGTTAAAATGTCCCCTTTTTTGTTCCATTCTAAGAACATCTGTGGTTAGAACTTATGGAATCATTAATAGTTTAATACCTAGACATTTCTTAAGCATGCATTGTTAGAACATCGTGCTGTAGTCTATTTTAATAATATAAACATTGAATACTGGCTTATCTGTGCTTGACATTAGGGTTACGATTGTTACCAATTGAGGTGGTACTTCAAATGTTATTTTACAAATCAGTATGACTAGGTAGGAGAATTGTTCTTTGTTATATTGTTCTTTGTATAATAGGTAAGCTAAGTCACATGACTTGCATCTCCTGCACAACTGTTTGATTCAGTTAGTAGTCCTCTTGATGCAATGAAAAGAGCATTAGGAACTTCTTCTATTACAAACTACTTCTTTAAGAAGGCTAAAATGAAATGCTGACAAAGACGACAGCAACAGTGCATCGACTACGACTGTGTGTTAAAAAGAGATAAATGCATTACTGTTCCTATTATATGTGTAACTAGAACTTCAGTATACAAATGTAATGTGAATTTGTATAATTATCGTTTAAGAAAATCAATATTTTAGTGGTGTTCCGGTGCTTTCAGATTTTGCACTGCACTGCTTTTTACCACAAGTTTATCAGTGTTTGTGGTCAAGCAAGTAGGAACACTGCAGACAACTGAGACACGTTGAGGAGATTTTGCACATTTTAATAATATGTCCAAGCAATATCTGAGCCACCCCTGTCTCATGGGGTGTCTTCCTTGTAAAGATAAGGTGCATGATTGATTCCCAGCTTCTCTTGTGCAAAGACAGACAAATGTTTGCCATTAACCTCAAATACTCTCAATTGGCATTCTCTGAAAGCATGTGCAAATTAGTGCTGCCTGGTCAGGAATGAGTATGCCACTATACCCAATACATTAGTTACACAACTTCACACCAATGCACAGTGTACAGGATTCACTGTAGGGATAGGACCCCTATACTTGTTCCATTCACTGTCAACTGTAATTGATAAGACCAGCAAAGATGCCATCAAAATAAACCAACAATGACATTCAGATAACCCCCTTTTCACTTGTATTTTAAGGGGTCAAAAAATAATTTCACTGTGATTAATTATATAGTTTAAAGTTAAGGAGCTGTTATATTTTCATCCAGTAAAATCAGTAATATACACTTCATTATTAAGTTTAGATAAGAAACGTGAGATACAAATGAGCCATCTGGTCCATCAAGGCTTGTCTGGTTCCAGTAGATGATTTGATCCCAGAAATCAACAATGTGACTTGGTCACCCTTTCCCTATGCTCACCACGCACCTTGTAAAAATGACTTCCTACCCTGGTCCTGGTCTCTGTGCTTAAAATACTGGCTATGGGTAACTATGTCAACACCTGTTTGGATTTTAAAAAACTTCAATCAATCTCCGCACTGCTTTGTTTTCATAACTGTCATACCTTTTAGCCCTAGGACTAGTCTGGCTGCTCTTCACTGGACTCTCTCCAAAGCCACAGTATCTTTTTTTTATAGCGTGGGGACCAGAATAGAAAGCAGTAGAGCGATCTCACATCATAACCTCCCTTGATTTGTACTTGCACTCTGTTTTGTTCAGGTAGAGAAATGTTTAGTTTAACCCTTTCATGCATGATGAACTCATATGGGGATGTTTTCAATAGTCTATGCATTAAAAACATGTTTGACTTTGCCCTTGATAAAGAAGGTCCCGTTTTTAGGGAGTGGGGTCAGTTTTCAATGCAAAGATAGTGCCCGGGAGTGAATTAGTGAATTATGTTGCATTATGTGCTGCATGCCTGTCTCATAAAACACAATGCTAGTTTTGATTAAACACATTTTTTGGTCCAGAAGCTGTTAAAACCTTGGCAGGTTGTATACTATTATACTAGTGATTATCCTTCAGAATCCGTAGCAGATACATTATTAGCAGTTGCAGACCACAACAGCAAAGGCAACACAATGCATTTGGAACAAATATTGTACACTGATACTGACAATGAACTGCAATGGATTACCAGTGTGTATGGGTTCAAATCAATGTGATACTTGTTGTCCGTTTTCCACGTCCATAAGCTACATAGGTCTCAAATGTGCAGTTTTGACAGAAACGACCAAGGGCAGGAAAATGACCAAGGAAGTAGAACACAATCTGAAAGCATGTTTTGCAAACATTGATTCATTTAACCTAGTGTTTTACCAGATAACGTGTTTTAAAATAAAAAAATACATGTTTCCTGTAACGTGTGTGATACCTATAAAATGAATGGAAGTGCGCAAGGTACGGTTGATGGAATTATGTTGTAAGCTACGATCATTTTAAAAAGCTTGCTTGCAAAATGCATGTTTGCCAGTTCTCCACCATTACCCCTAGTACTGAACTGTTGTACTGCCAATGTGGTTGAAGGTTTTGTTACACTAATTGTAGCTAACAAAATAGTTCCATAAATGTTCTCTGCTATGCAAATACATTCATTATCTAGGTCACAAATGTACAGTTTTGAAAGAAACACAACATGTTTTTTAATTTTAAAATATGGGAGCATCCTTTAATGAAAAGTAGGACTAGATATCATGTTTTAAAACTGCACCTATTGAGCTAATAGACACGCAAGACAGGTAAGATTTCTGAAGTTATTTTTTTGGCTACAGTTACTTTAAGGCTGATCTCTTGTGTGGTTGCAGGTAAACCAGGGGAAGGTGAAGGTGCTTGGCTCTGGTCTGGGATACCTGGAGCATATCTGCCAGCTCATTGAGAAGATCGGCCAGCTCCAGGAGCACAACCTCAAACTCCAAAAACAAATCTGCAGCCTACAGAAAGAGAGCAGGACGAAGCAAATGAAGGAGGTAGGAGTTGCCTTAACAGTCTCACTGCCATGAAAAATACATCAACCTACCTGTGATGGTAAAAAATAGCAACTTAACATTGTTCTGTTAAGAATTTTGATGTTATCAACAGTAATGGTTTGGCATCTTAGCCGATTAAATTGATTGTGTTACATAACAAACACTGTAGAAGCCCTATAGAAGTGCACAACATGGAAGATTTTGAGGAAATTACTTTAACTAGAGAGAGAGAGAGAGAGAGAGAGAGAGAGAGAGAGAGAGAGAAAGAATAAAAATGTTAACACTCTCTCTCTCTCTCTCTCTCTCTCTCTCTCTCTCTCTCTCTCTCTCTCTATATATATATATATATATATATATATATGTATATATATATATATATACTATTTCCAATATAGTGTGGGCCTGGTTCACCCAGCTTTTTTTCTTGATTTCTTAAGGGATGTGGTTTTGTTGGATTAAAAGAAGTTGTGTAAGCATGAAACAATTCCTCACAACTATCTACGTAAATTGAATACATATGAAAATGAATTGAATTTAAAAAAAAATGTTTTGAATGTTTAAAACTTTGCGAATAAGGCCTGCTTCCATGTTTATATTTTCATTTTGGTTTTGAAATAAGTAGTTTCTCCAACATTTAAGATTTGAGCAGCATTTTGAAATGCTAAGAACATTGTATCTCTCATGGCTCTCTCTGGTGTTCTGGAATACGCTCAAGACCTACAGGGAAGAAATGTTGAAATGAATATCTGTTTCAGAGCGCTGTTTTTCCACACACATGTCAAAGCCCTATCGCTGACTCACAATGAAAAACAGATGATGTCCAGAGCTTGGGATTGCCTCGTAAAGCTAATGCGTGCATCCAGGCAAAGCAAATGGCTCCTGAACAGACTGCTAATCCATCTGGACAGATGCATAGCGAAGATTGGATGAGCCCTGATATGTTTGTTAATAACAATTACTCCCCTCTTCTTAAAACAAAACGGCCTCCTTCACATGTCATCTGGAATGCATCCATTTCAAAAGTTACCTAAAAAACCTGTGCTTAGCCCAAAACTAACATACTAGCCATATACGCTAGTGAACACAATTAAAAAAGACCGTGAATATGAACAGTTAAAAAAAATAAATAAATGAAAAGCTAGTGATACTAATTGGGGTTAAGTCCATAAATAATGTGTTTGACTGCAAAGCCACAACTTAGCGGACTGTCGATGTTTATGTTAAACCGTTAAAGCTGACACTTGACAAAAGTTATAAAATATCTGGAAATACTACTGAAACAAACGTCACCGTTTTCATTATTCCTTTATGTGGCAGGTGTAATAATTCAAAAAGTATTGAAATCCATTGTCTAATTAGCACAAGCATTATCACCACTGGTCCCCTTTTTCTTTGATTGTATTATACTTACATTTGGAATATGCAGCTTCCTATGCTACTGGGCAGCAGTGTGGATTAGTGGTTCGGGGCTCTGGACTCTTGCCCGGAGAGTCGTGGGTTCAATCCCCGGTGGAGGACACTGCTGCTGTACCCTTGAGCAAGGTACTTTATCTAGATTGCTCCAGTAAAAACCCACCTGTATAAATGGGTAATTGTGTGTAAAAAAAAATGTAATTGAATGTAAAACATAATGTGATATCTTGTAACAATTGTAAGTCGCCCTGGATAAAGGCGTCTTCTAAGAAATAAATAATAATAATAATACTGGAAGTAATAAGATACTACAAGGAATCTTTTTTTTTTACGTGAAAAAAATCTGTAAATAACCCACATTTAAAAATAAAAAGCAAGCAAAGATATCTTTAACACAAAAAAATGGGACTTGTCTTCATGCTGCTAAAGAATATATTTCCAAACAGTTTGCAGTCCTCTAATAGGAGGCTGTGTGGTCCAGTGGTTAAAGAAAAGGGCTTATAACCAGGAGGTCCCCGGTTTAAATCCCACCTCAGCCACTGACTCATTGCGTGACCCTGAGCAAGTTACTTAACCTCCTTGTGCTCCGTCTTTTGGGTGAGACGTAGTTGTAAGTGACTCTGCTGC
This sequence comes from Acipenser ruthenus, assembly GCF_902713425.1. Lineage (NCBI taxonomy): Eukaryota > Metazoa > Chordata > Actinopteri > Acipenseriformes > Acipenseridae > Acipenser > Acipenser ruthenus. The sequence goes on from NC_081195.1 coordinate 20,000,453, forward strand.
TGATGCATAGTTCACACACCCTAGTCTCTGTAAGTCGCCTTGATAAAGGCGTCTGCTAAATAAACAAATAATAATAATACAACAGGTCCTATTCTGATAGGCTAGTACCACTGGTATCTTGTTTTGGTTCCTGTTACTGCAAAGTTGATTACAGAGTAAGTAGATTCGAATGTCATTTTAATTCTGACTGGTTCTAGGCTTTATTATTATGCCTTCACCTGGCTTTGAGGTGGGGCTGGGAGTCGAAGGCACGCTGTCACATGATTTGAACGGAATGGGGAAGATTGTTCAGTCCCAGTACAAGCTCAAATCAGCCAGTTAAAGGCAGATTTAGAGATAAAATGATAACTCAGTATGGGAGCAACAGAACCCAGAACCACTCCAAATGATTGAAATAACCACAAAACAGAAAGGGAAAGGGAAAGGGCAAATAAAACAGTGAAGCTACTTACTCTTAAATCTGCTGGGAAGGGTTTTTTCTTTTGTATTGACTTTCTAATATATTTCTATATATGGTAGTCAGGATATATAATCTATTATAAATGTAATCGTTTTTTAGAATTATGTTTGTTAAAAATGAATATGCTAATGAACATTTTCAGGACAACATTTTGAAAGCATCTATGTGGTTCGTTAAAGTAGGGTACTGTTGAGTATGGTACTGTATGATATTAAAAGCTATTAAAAAAGCACAGTAGTGAAAGACAAACTAATTTAGTCCACACTTAAATCTTGTTAAGGTAGTCTGTGAAAAGATAAAACCTGTTTTTCTTGCAAGCTGAGATTTTCTTATGTTTTCGTGATTTCCTTTATGTGCCAGGTATAACAATTAGCACAAAAAAAGGCATTGCTCAACTAAAAAGAACAGATTACACAGAACTTCATTTCAGTACATTGTGTTTTTCAACCAGCTAAAGTTCCACTTTCTTATCAACCCTAAGTGTTTAATGTTAGCTTGGACAGAATTCCAGATTCCACTGCCAAACTCTGACAAAGAGGGAATTACATTTTAAAGGAAGCGGAGATGAAATGAGGGAATTTCATTTGGCAAAGACAGTGGGGCTGGTTAGTCATACTGTAGGCAGTGCTGGGGAAGTAAAAAAATAATCTGTTACAGTTACCAGTCACTTGAACAAAATTGTAATAAGTTACAGTTACACTCACTTCTCAGGCACAGTTTATATTTTACATAGATTTTTTTTTTTTTTTCAGTTTGGTCTGGGCTACAGAAATATTCTTTGAGGATCCAGCTATTGAAACAATTTGTTCTCTCATTTTCTAGCATAATGATATAAAACGCGCGTTTGGTAAGCGCTTTCTGATTTCCATGTTATGATTAGCCTTAGCCCTTTTTTTTAATGTAACTAACTTTTAAAAGTAACTACATTATTTTTTTCACAAAAGGCAATGAGTTACCACATTTAGTTACCTATGTGAGAAAGGAACCATTGCAGTTACAAGTTACTGAAAAGTGAAAGATTACAGTAATGGAAACATAAGAACAAGAAAAATGTACAAACAAGAGGAGGCCATTTGGCCTTTTTTAAGCTTGTCTGGTTCCAAGTAACTGATCAGAACTTTATCAAGCTGGGTCTTAAAGTATCAAAGAGATTCTGCCTCAACAACATGACTAGGAGGCCCATTCCACACCCTCACCACTCTCTGTGTGATGTGCTACTCCTCAAAACCGTCTGCAGGTCTGTGATGGGGTGCAGCCTATTTTGTGGTGGTTTTGTGTTTTTGTATTGTTTAGAGTGGATATGAGTGAGTTTGGGGTGTGGTTCAGTGAGTGAGTTTGTGTGAGGAATGTGTGGAATGTGCAGAATGTGCCTGGGCTAATGAGGTGCGAATTGCCCAATTAGCCCAGGCACCTGTATAAAAGGGAGTGAGTGAGTGAGTGAGTGAGTGGTTCTTTTTGGATAGTTTGTGTTTAAAGCCTCTTTTTGTGTTTGTCTTTTTGGTTGGCCATTGTGCCTTTTGTTTTGTGTATTTTGTTTAATTAAAAGTCTTTTATTTTCCCTGCACATCCTGACTCTGAGTCTCCTTACCTCAGTCAGCCTGTCACAAGGTCACATGAAACAAGTGACATGTCTGATACAGTTATAATTATGTGATAGCTCTGTTTTTATAGGGATTGTAGTTATCAAATAATTCCATACATTTTCCACGCCAAACATTGGCAAACATTTCATTTTAAAACAAGATATCTGGTACTATGCTAGGTTAAATAAATCTCTGTTTGCAGGCCTTGATTTCAGATAGCCTTGCACTTTCAGGATAATTTCATCTGGTGAGTGAAATTGTCCCCATCCCTTCAGTGCCTTCTTTCCTGTCAGTATCCAACCAGCTGCATCCCCATAATGACTGACATGTTTAGCAGCCAGTAAGATGCTTCATCCTAAAGACACTGCTGAGGTTAAATGGCCTAGGAAGTGTAAGGGTAACAGATTTACTGGAGGGCAACACAAGCACACTGAGAGCTTTCCTTTACCCAGTGTAGTACCAGATGTCATGTTTTAACATGAAATACATGTATGCAAAAGAAAAAAAAGAGTTCTCATTTTCTGTGCCTTATTCTCAGGTCATTTAATCTTAGCAGTATCTTTTAGGTCATAGCAGAAAGCATGTCAGACAATAGAATAAGCAGCTGGATAGTTAATAACAGGAAAGAAGCCATTGAAGGGGTGGGGACAATTACACTCTCCAGGTGAAATGACTACTTGAAAGCACTGCAGACAGAGATTCCTTTAACCATGTGTAGTACCAGATATTATGTTTTTAAATAAAAAGTACATATAACATGTGTTTCTTTCGTAACTGCACATTTGAGACCAATATATCGAATAGCAGTGCACAGCAGGTAAGATTTGTGGAATTATTTTGTCAGCTACAATTGCTTTAAAGCCAGTTAAAGTGTTTGGGGTCAGGTCACAGGGAGTCCTGTTTTAGTGACAAGTGAGTTGAGAAAGAGTGTTCTGTGAAATGTTGACAGCAATAGAAACCTTTCACTCCTCCACACAAGTGCTTGTTTAACTGAAGAATGTGAACTTCGCTGCAGGGATATATTTTCTCCTCTCAGTAAGAACAACGCTTTGAAATACAACAATATTTTTTTTGGGGGGGGGGGGGGGGGATAAGAATGTGGCAAAAGACAAGTTAATTTGTACAAATATAGCCTTTGGTAGTTTCATTAAAGGTGAAACAAAGTGACTGACTGGTCCCCTTTCAGTCTTTAACCCTTTCTCTTCTGTGTTCTCTCTCCTGATGTAGGAGTACTTATTGCAGTGCTGTTCCTGTGGAGTGGCCAGCTTGGCATTTCAGGAGCTGAAAAGACATTCGATTCACAGGAGTGAGTTCCACAACCCAACGCCGTCCAACGGCACCCTGTCTGACCTGTCAACAATACCAGAAATATCCAGAAGGCCTGACAGGTTGAGGAAGAAAGGTTAGTAAACAAGATACGCATGTTTCATTTTTGGTGTGGAAGTTGCTGAATTAGAAAATCAGTTTATTTAACCACAGAGCACTTGTACTACAAACAGCAGCAATGTTAATGTTCGCATCTGACCCCTGGGGATGCTTCAAGCTTAGGGGTTTTCTGTTTCCATGGCTATCCAATCCTTTTTTAGACTGTCTGCAAAAGGGCCCGATAACAATTGTACCAAATTGAGTGGTGTTTTTGTAAGCTTAGAGTTGGATTCAATAAAAAAATAGCATTCCTGTCGTAGACATACTATATATTAGTATTTTTAATTAGGGGCTTAGAACATGCATTTGTGTTTATGTAGTGCCTGTCCTCCTATATCTGATTGAAAAGCATCAAGAGGGAAATAAAATGAGGCGTGCGTTTAGATTGAGCCGCTAAATTGAATTCACCTGTGCCCTAATTAAACACAGACCACACAAGGTAAAAAGCGAGTGCCTTAACACCTCATACCATGCCTGACGCCTCGAATGTATAAGAAAAAAGCATTAGTTGAATTTCAAAGCTATTTGTTATTTAATTTATGGTAACAAAAATTAAATATCATAATATAAATTGATATGTACATTTGACCCTGTCTTATGTTATAAGCGTGTCTTCTCGTGAGCACTTGGGTGGAAAAGAGGACTGCAAAGACACATTACCGTATTAATATATATATATATATATATATATATATATATATATATATATATATATATATATATATATATATAAAAAATAGCATGATCCATATCCATAGTCTACCGTTCATGAGACGACAATAAAATGGGATTCTGTAATATTTGTATTGACCGAGAGTGGCTTCATATAATAAACTACTTAATGGATCACTTAGTTTGATTCAATATGGATCCTAAAACTGTAGTGATACTAAAAAAAATGCACACTGTTTACAATCCAGTTTGCTTACATCCCCCAGGTGGTTTCTGCTGTCAAGACACAAGCACCCTCCCCTTTGAAACCTGTTTGCCACTGCATCCTTCTTTCAGACAAACAGCAGGTTAGAAATGACATTTTCAAGCTCTGTTATAGCCTAGGAAGCAAAACAGAAATTTAAAAAAGAAAATGGCTCTTTTTTCCAAATGGTGTTTTTGATATACTGATTTACAGGAAACGCTAAAGAGAACTTTGCTGGCTTTTAAGATTAAAAAAAAAAAAAAAAAACTGGTTAAATATGTAAAACTATTAATTTAACACTGTAACCCTGACCCTTCACCTCAGCGATGCATTGCTCTGTATGTCTGGGGAATGGGAGGCGTCTTCACTGCTGTTGGCTGATGGCTGGTTACATGGTGGCCCCAGGGCACTGAGGTCTCGCAGCTCAGATTCTCTCAGGGCTAATGACAGGAAGCGACCTCTCACACCCCCTCTGTAGGTTCCAACTAAAAGTAAACTAGGTGGACAGCTTGGTTTCTACAAGAGACTGATCAAACAAAATTGACAGACAGGCTGTTTCAACACAATTAATAACCTCCATTGAAGAAAGTCAACTAGTCGACAAGAAAAGTGACCTCAGATACTGGTACTCCACTAATCGCATGCTTGAATTTCAGCAGCAACAGCATCTTGGTAGTGTTTTTGCATTTTTAAAGTTTTTACTAGTAGTGAACTAGCAATGTCAGTATTGTATTTATATTCAGCTATATACATAATAAATCCAAGCAGTGTGCAAATATAGTGCATAAATAGCAAAGTGTTACGAAAATGTATGCACACAAATAGAGCACCTGCTATTATCAGATACGTGATTTAAAATGGTGACTAGTCGACTGTTTTTACCTTGACTGTTGGAGTAGTCATTCTACCCTGAATGTGCAGTAAGTGAGTGTGGCATCTTCCTTTAAAAAAAATATCTTTGTTGTTTTACTAAGGATTTAATGATTCATTAAGTGTCATCAATGTGTCACAACATTTTCTTAAAGTAACTTGATACTGTACAATGATACTTTGCTGACAATCCCTACATATCTACTATGACCTCTCTAATGAGGCCGACATGCTGCCAGCAGCTCTTAAAACATATTTACATAGAGCTTGTATAAATACACACTCCCCATTCATTAAATGCTTACCTTTTCACAAAATAGTCCCTCATTATTGGTCATTTTATCTTATTACATATCATATATGTGTATTTTTTTAATGAAACATTCCATCTTTCAGTTCTACTTGAGGGCTATTTTCTTTAATAATACAAGAAAGATATTGGCATGAAAACTGGGTCAGGGGGTTAGCAGAGCTACCTGGGGCCTGTGATTCTTGCACATGTTTCATCAGATTGTCCAACAAAAAAAATGAATCTGTTTTTGTATTGACGGCGTCCGCTGCTCTTCTCTAAAATTGTGTGTGTTCCTCTCAAGAGACTGTATCTTCCTTCCCAGGGACTGACGGACAAGCAGAGCCGGGACATAATCCCCTGGCGCCTGTACTGAGGAGGAGTCAAAGGAGCTGGGTGGAGACTGCCCGGTGTGACAGTGAGCAGGCCCTGACCAGCACCCTCCCTCAGACCCAGCCCATGAGAGGGGTGAGTGATCCCCCTGACCGGAGAGGCTTTCAAGTCTGGGGTGATAAGCAAGTGGCGGCACGACTGAAATAACAAAAAGTACCTCGTTGTTTCACTGTACAGAGGAGAACCCTAGCATCCTGACAGTCCCTTAGTAGCATTGCATTTTACACCCTGTATTCCATGGAGTACGGCATTCTAGCTTAGTCTTTAGTGCACTTTGCCTCGGTGGCATTCAGTTTCAAAAACAAGACTTCCTCTATGCTGTGAAGTGAGACAAATAAAGCAAGCTACTACTACTGCTACTACTACTACTACTACTATTACTACTACTACTACTACTACTGCTACTGCTTGTAGCAGTAAGAGGTTATGCATGACACATTCAAGCTCAGTTGTAGCTCAGGATGTCCATTCCACAAGAGAATCAGAGTGACTATTCACAAGTGGGCTTACTGACATTGCGTGAAGGAAAATCATTTTCCTACATGGCACCCTATACCAGTACTATAGTTTTAGAATATATAGTTACACAAAAACAGTTAAACAGTGTAGCTACTGTTAATGTGACATTATTACTATCTGATACCAGCAATCTGATACAAGCCTTCAGATTTAAACCGATACAAAGAAATTCCAGATGGCTGTAACACATCAATATCAGTGTCTGAGAGAGAGAGAGAGAGAGAGAGAGAGAGAGAGAGAGAGAACAATTCAAGTCTGCAACGTACTGTTGTGTTCTACACTGCTGTTACGGATTCTGTCCCCCGTATATGAGATGAGATGAGGTTAAAAGCTCTAAAACACCACACATGCAGACGAGCTCACATGCGGCGTGCAAGGCCACCAGTTTGTGCCCAGCCCCCACCCTGTTACATATGTTTATGAATTTCTGAATGAAATGTTCTCTTTTTTTTGTTCATTATGATTTCATTGCATGAGATGTTTTTGGTGTATACTGGCACCTCTTTGTGCTATTTTGTGCTCCAAGACAGTATTTGAAAGCATTGGCATGTTGAATGGAGAGTAGTGTATATACTGGCAATCTGAAAAATGAGATTAAAAGTCAGGATAAACCTGTAACAAAACATGGGTAAAGCAGGAAAACAAATATTGTGTCATGCATGCATTTAATCCTGCACTCATTTTACTGCATTTAATCCTGTACTTTCCAGAATACTGTACTGTAATCTGCCACTAGTGTTATTCAATCTGTAGTATTTTGCATTTAATCGTATCCTGATGTAACTATCACTGACACTGTTATCTGATATTGATTCGTATTTTGTAATATACTTGTACTTACTAGAACTGAAGTCATTGGATTTTATCTTGCTCTTAATTGTATTAATACTTGTACTGTGATTCCTGAAATGTATTTTTTGTTTACAACTGTAAGTCGCCCTGGATAAGGGCGTCTGCTAAGAAATAAATAATAATAATTATAATACATCAAAAGAACAGAATAGGGTACAACCATATCATCCTGCCGACAGTGAAATGTAACTAATATGTTGCTCTCATTGTCTTTCTAGAGTGAAAATCACCATTGGGGAAAAGTCAAGGACTTGGTGAAGAAGACAAAGCTTAGAAACCAGAGCAGACTGGGGCTGTCATCCAATGCACTGAAGAGATCCTGCCCACAGCTCTACAGGTAAGAATCCTTGCACTGGGCCTTCATTACAGTCAAATCTGTATAGAAGAACCATCTGCCTATAGGAACTAGAGAAACCCTGTACCCCATTACAATCTAACCTTCATTATTCAAACTTTGGTTTCATCTGTTATACGAACAACCCCCTGGTGACATGTCACCCTTCTACGTCGTTGTCATAGAAACCATGCTAACTAGCCCTCTGTGTCAGGTATTTACAGTTTGTGTTACATATTTAAAGGTAAAGGCATTGTTTCTTGATTGGGAATGTCCTCTCAACATTTTACAGTATTAAGTAGGCATGCCAGTAAGGTAGTGGTGCACAACTGGCACTCTATTCCAGTCCGAGTCTTTGATCCAGTCAGTTCATAATTGATGCTTAGCAGATTCAGTTAACTAATTTAGGACCTGGTTGGAATAAAGACCTGAACTGGAATTGACCCTGTGCACCAGGCACCAATAGTTATACACTTAAAAGGCTTTGAAACAGGGCTAGAGTCAATGGTTAGTTCCAGGTATTTTGTAACCGGTGATGGCTGAATAAAATAACATTTGCAGTTAAGTTCAGTTTTGGGACTGAATAAAACTGAATTCTCCAGTTAAATCCAATTACTGTCCTGTATATTCAGTGTCAGCTTTCAAAATATTGTGCGCTGGGTGCAGTAGTTGGAAAGGTTTGTGCTTTAATGGTCTGAAACTCTACAGAGAGGGAAGCGTGAGGAAGTTTTTACAGTATTCGTGGCAGATGCCTAGTCCAAGCCAACACCCAGTGCTAGCGCAGATTGAGAGCATTATGCAAACAAAAGAAGGTCTAATAATAGACAAAGGCTTTTCTGATTCAGTGAGAGCTGGATGTCTTCCAGCTGAGAATGCAGTGGATACAGTTTCAAACAGCATTTGACATTTCTACATGATGCACTTACCTGTCAAACAATCCTGTTCACCAGTGTGTCAGCTATCAGATTATAAACATACAAGTTAGAAAAAGGGAGAGGCCGTGTAAAGATATGATTTCTATAAAAAGGCAAAGTTACAAAAAAAAGTCTGACAAAAGTAGTCCACCTTTTGAAAATTGGTGAGCACATAATAAAGATGGGAGGGGAAAGTTAGTCCTAATTCTGTCTTGCTTAAATTGGGCGTCTTTATTCCACCAGACAGCGCAACTCACATATCCACTAAGGCTATTTTTGTTGTGTGTTTAACAACGTGCAGGTGAATTCTACAACCGTAGGTGTGTGCCAAGTATCCATTATAAAAAAAAACACATATACAAATACATTCTATCAGTCTCAATTTGTCAGTGATGACTCTTAATCTTAAGAGAAACAGATCTATTCCATGCGAGATATTGGAAGGACCAGTGCACCACTGATATTGCAATATAAAGAAGTGAAATAAATACATATAATAACTGGGGAGCAATTTTTTCAGTGGGCTCATCCAGTTGATATTCCCTGTGATACACGGCCGGTTGATACAGGAAACACACACTCATTAACACCAGCAACAGAGCGCGAGCCCAGAGCGAGCTGCCAGACGGAAAGGAGTTCCAACGTACCTCACACAGTTAGTGTCTTCGGCCCTCAGTGTTTATGTAGCCTCCCACCCCTCAGGTGGGCATTCAGCTCTAATAACACACACTAACCCATGCATTATTCTCTATGTTCAGTCAGAATTCTTCATTTAAGTACTATCTGTTCATTTTGTTAATTTACTAGCTGTTCGGTTTTAATCCTTCCCTCTTCCTGTGATGTCATCGGAGTACGATCCGAATATTAGTATATCATATCCTAGTATGTGTATAAATAAGAGTACGGGTAATGGGTCCTCTGCACACCCCTATAACATGACCTCAGTTTTAGACTCCTACACCTCAGACATTGGCCCGCCTTGAAGGGACAGGGGCAGATACTCTACTGGTTACATCTGGTTACATCTGCCTAGCAGTGAAAACCCCAGTCTGAAAATGTCAGGAAGTATAAATAAGAACAGAGTTTTAATAACTGATAAAAAGGAAAACAAAGATAAGCTTTTCAGAGTACACATTTTTTCTCCTGTGTACTTTTATTTACTTTATTTTCTTTAATGAAAAAGTGAAGTTGGTCATGACCAAGCCTCAGAACACCACCACATATATTTTGGCAGAGCATGCGGTGTTTCCAGTGTAAGCTGGTGAAAAGCAAAGTGGGATAATAATAAAAAAACTGGATATTTTAAAAGCTGCTGATTAATAGACATTGTTGTTTTGTCTCATGCAGGCCCGATCTGGGATCCGCTGACCTGCCAAGGAGAGACAGGAACTCCATGATCACACTGGGGCATAACGTGAAACACGACTACCTCTGGCCTCACTAGTGAGTTTTGACACTTTTAATGCTACTTCAAAACCACATTTGTCAACATGAAGCAGTTTCAACTTTGAAATCTATTGTGTGGTATCACATATCTCAAAGTAAAGTAAAAACATAAAGATAATCAGCATGTTTACCATGCAAAACTATGTAAATGCATAGTATAATAATGGGGAAGCACAAAATTACTGTGCAAATTTACAGTGGCAAACCTTTATAAGGGATGCTGCCTTTCAGAAGCCGATTATGATACACAAACTGTATTCCTTGTGATATTACTCACTAAATTCACAAAATACCTCACTATTAAATTACTATGGACAAAAAATTCCAGGAGACCTATGTTCTAATACCCCGCATGTTCTACATTCTTTCAGAGCCAAACATGCAGGAGTTCTGGGCACTGAACTGAAAATGTAAAGAGGCTGGATAGAGTGTGTCTGGGGTAGGGGCTCGCTTCATGGGAATGGAAGAGAGAAGAGGTCTTTTGAAGGACAATAAATATGTACTACAGAGTTACAAAATAGCAGGCTTTCCGAATGTGAGATAATGAATCACTGATCCGTACCGTTTAATAAGTGGATCTTACTGAAGAAAATAAAAAAAGGAAACGATGGCAACATTTAATATGTGATTCAAAGGTTTTGTTTTTCATTCTGTTGTTCAGAAACAAGATATGCAACATATTCAAAACCAGAAGGGATACTACTTCTCATAATATTAAAAATATTTTTGTTTTAGAAGCTAACAGTATTTTGGTAATATTTTAACTTTAAAACGTCATCAAAAGGTTACACTATTGGTAATATCTAACTCTTTCAATGTAATGGTATATAATATGTTTAATTTTTTATATACAGTGTTCCTTTAATTAAAATTCAGGTTTTTATTGCAGGACGTTTTTTTTTTTTTTTTACGTTAAACAGTGTGAATTGGTTTTATACTGTGCTGCATGTTTTGTAATGGATGAACTTGCAAAAAGTTTCTGGATAGGGTGTAACCTAAATGTGAAAGCACTCCTTTTGTAAGATAATGTATATGCCTACAAAAATATAGGATACTGGAGCTTTAAGAGCAAAATATTTTATAACCCAGCAATACAAGTGGCAACAAGCTGACTAATATCCCTTTGAAATAAATAGGTAAACAAATTCACCTTAAAGAGTTTTTAGTCACAATAATGTAAAATGTCCCTAATTTCCATATTAACCCCTCAAGCAGTACGGTAACTCAAAAATGAGTGCTGGAGACAGGCAGATAAAACAGATAGAACAAAGTTGATTTTGGATACATTTTAATAGTATAACGGGAATACGAAAATAATACAAGGGCTGAATTGCTCATACCTGATGCATTGCTTGAGTCTGTGCAATAAACTTTAAATTGGTTTCTGCCAGGCTGCTTAGCAACTGTAAAACAACCTATTTTAGCTCCAGAGTTTCTTCTAGAAAGCCCAATATGTTCTAAGAAGCTAACTGAAAAGAATGGGGCAGTAGTAGTACAAAGCTGTTTATCTTTTACAATTGGACGTTGCTAAGATTAGATACTTAGCACACAGGTATTAGCTTCAAATACTTTAGCCTCAAATAATAATCTAATAAAACACATTTGTTTACTACAGCAAAAGTAGCACTACAAAACGCTCTTAAGCCGACAGTCTGAGATCCCCTCTATTATGGCAAAAAATCATTTTGTGAACATTCCCCTCATACCATAAATAATGATGCTGAGGAGATACCAAGTGCTGTGTATATCAGAATTGTGTCAGAAATATATGTAGACAATACTGAAGTAATCATTGTAGATATTTTTATATGCAAAATATTTTACTAAGCAATGTATTTCTTGTTCACTTTCATATATTATTTTAGTGATATTTTTCATGAGTGAAGCTGAAACTCTTTAGTACTACCAAAATATTGAAGTGAACAGTGTGCAGTATTTACCATATGTACAGTGCCATTTATACCTCTGTGTATAACACTTATTTTATTAATATATGTATATTTAAATGCTTCTATTTACAACATTTATGAAAAACGTTGTATTGTATTGCTCATCTTTGTTTGACTAAAATACCAATGTTTTCTAAACAAACCATGTCCAAATGTATGTTTCTTATAATTTGTGACATTTTAAAGACCTTTGTTAAAATAAAACTATGGGAACACTGTACTTAGTGTCCTGGGGAAACGTATTGGCATGGTACAGGCTTTAATGCTTTAACTATGGGCTTCAGTGCACAGTGCTACATTAATATGCTTCCCCACCTCACTTCCCCACAATCAGCCTGGAAGAGGCTTTTCAGTAATTAAATAACACTATATGTAAATATATTTAAGCAGAAACAGCAGTACAGAATCATACAGAACTCATAATACATATTAATAGGATTAATACAATATCAGGAAAGAAATGAAACATTTTAGCCATAAGACACACTATAGTACAAGTCTTGCTGCCAGTATTGGATTATGGAGATGTTATCAGTTTGCTACTGCAGCTGGTCTTTTTTTAACAGACTTTGCAGATTTATACTGCAGTGTGATTCCATGACACACCACTGTCCTATGTGTGATAAAGTGGATTTGCTTTGTCTAATTTCAATTAGAAACTTCCATCAGTGCCAAAAATATTTTAGTGTGCACAAAATCAAATGGCAGCCTCTCTGACCAGTCTGTTACAATTCTGTTCTAATAATTATTCATTATGTTAAACAATTAGCCATAACTGCTGCATTGCATCTGTTAGGAAGTCCATTGGAAAGTGTTTGTTTATTTTGCTCCATCAAGCAGGAAAGGTTAGTCACCACAGTGACTGGTATCACATGGAATGCAATTACCATTGCAAAACTGAGAACAAATGTACCACTTCTGGTACAGTCATTGGTAGTAATTGACCATTATCTGGAGTACAACAACTGCAGACTGACCCATTAGATCATTTGCATAGATTAGAACAGAAAGTTATCTATTTAGTCAAATAAGATATTTAATAAGGCTCTGGGTGCTAAAAAAAAAGTATTCACCAATACCTGTTGACGTATCAGAGCGTTTAATATCTCTCATTCAAACGATAAGGCCAATCAGACGATCGTTCATACTGATGTTTGTATTCCTTAAATGTATGTGGTGTTCTGTTCCACTGTAAATATTGTAGCGTTCTGTGCTATGGGGATGAGACAGACTCGGGAGAGACCAGATGAGGTTCCACGTACTTTTATTTTTTTAATTTCTTTAATAACACAACGAAACCCTGTTTGGGCCGGGGTTCACGCCAAAATAACAAATAGCTGTCTCTCTCTCTTTTACACCGCAGACTCACCGACAAGCACTCTCTCAGCCGGTACTCTGTCTCTCGTAACCGCTCTCCAGTCAGACATTCACACGCATTCCCCCGCTCGCGGCTTCCCCCCCCTCCTACTTATAGCCTCTGGGGGAACCGCCCACTGCACACACACGCATGCACTCACGCAGACACACACCAACGGCGTGCCCCGTACCCTCACAATACATGGAACCTTAAACAGGACGTAACAAACAAGACAAACACAATGTCCAGGATGCTGCCATCGCCAGGGTCGTTACACAATGTATGATTGTGGTGACATCTAGTGGATGTTCGGAAAACTGTATCAAATGCTCTTTTGTGTTCTCGGTGCATTGGATCTTTGGCACTAGTCATGTAAGGTGTTTGAACTTGAACTTGAAAAAAAGGTACTGTACAGTGTTATGTTTAGAACAAGAAATTAAGGCTTCAAACTTATGTTACACATCTCATTTTAACTATCCATGAACTGTTTAGACTACCGGTATATTTAAAATACGGTAGTGTCAAAAATATGTTATTTTCATTTTCATTCAGTCATATTTTATTTTTAAACGTAGTTATTTTATGTATGGGTGAGTAGAGACATGAAATGACAACATTTCACAAAAGGTTTGGTTCTCGTGTAGCTACTGAGGGGTGCAGGGAGCGCCGACCTATCTCGGGCAGGGAGAGCACCGCTTCCGTACTTCACGTGTAGAATATTTAACTGTTTTGCTACTATTAATACATGAAGATATATATATATATATATATATATATATATATATATATATATATATATATATATATATATATATATATATATATATATATATATATATATATGTGTGTGTGTGTGTGTGTGTGTGTGTGTGTATAACCCATACAAATAAGCAAATAATACAATAACCGTAAGAAACCCTTGAGAGATAAATAATGTTTGAATTTGCGTGCCTGGTCTTATGGCAAGCCAAATTATCATTTAGAGATATCTCTAATTCATTTATAGATATCTCTAAATATTTGAAGATATCTCTAAATCATTTCCAGATATCTCTATATATTTGAATATATCTTAAAATGCAATTAGAGATATCTCTAAATGATAATTTGGCTTGCCATATGGTCTAGAATAGTGAGTGAGAGGTGAAGGGAACCTGTATCAACGTTGTGTTGAGGTGTCAGCGTTTTACAATTAGACGTAATAATTGGGACAGTTCTTATTTTTAGACCCATATATCAGAAATCAAATAGATAAAAAATAAGCTAAACATTTATTTAAAAGATAAAACTGCAATCGCAACAAACAAATAAAGGACATGTGGTCTTACACAAGTATTTTATTGCAAACAGATGCACTTGTTTCAAAACCGGGGGGGGGGGAGTCGAGTGTTAAGCATCATCATCATAATAATAATAATAATAATAATAATAATAATAATAATAATAATAATTTCAAGATGTAATCCTGTTTATGTTTAAGTTAATAAGTTGTAATGAAGGTCTTAATAAGTTGTATGAAGGTCGTGTATAATTATAAGTTTCGCTTCGTAGTCCACCACGCAAACAGCGCGATATTATTACTGTATATTTCTTAATATTGCTAAAGTTGGAAATGGAACCTTTATACATCGCGAGGTTATATAGCTACTGTAGAGTGACATAAACGCGGTTCTGTTGTGTGTTGGGAAACGGGGACGACAGGGCGGGACTGGACGGGACGGGACGGGTTGGGTTGGGTTGGTTGGGGGTGTGGGGTGAGGGTATTTAATAGCGACCCCTCACTTCTAAATATAGAACTATATCCCTGATTCTCTATATATAGGGATCGGTTTTCTTTATGGTATTGTGCTTTACATCATTGTTTTCTAACTTGCCATAACATTAACGTGCATAAGAGTTTCCACAACATGTCATCAAACATGGAACGGGGTGTTATTTTGACTCTTCCCGCTCACCGTAGCCCTATCCCGGATGTAGTGGCTGTGGCTGGTGCTGCTCTTTCCTTTTAATTTTCTTACCGAGACGGTAGCACTTGTTTCCGTCTTTGGGAGCTCTCATCGGGTAAAAATGCCGGGAAAGATCCGCTTTGATAGTGACGAGATGGAAATGGAAGACAGCCTGGACTCCATTACAGTGGAGAAACACAAGGTAATGGGAGTTGGTTAAAATCACTTTAATAGAAGCTTCGATACAGTGTGAACTCCACGTAAACAAAATATAGAAACAACATGGTTGCTTGGCACGTGGAGCGTCCGCGCACGTGTGGGACATTTAAAGAGTTACATAAGCATGCTTTGTTGTTATGTTATTGAAAAATGAGTGTTTATAATGTTAGCCTTGTTGGTAGAATGTTTTTATGTTTAAAATACCGGTAATATAATTCAAGTTGCCGTAGCCAATTATACTGTTTACCAAGAAGATCTTTCTAGAAAATAAGGAGTTGTGAATATTTTCTTGTATTGGGTTTTACACGTATTATTATTTAATCTGAATGCAAATTATTTCCCCATATTATATTTATGAATACCGTCAATGTAAAAACTGAACAGGACACCTCTGGGTAGTGTCTGTAAGTGGCCTGTTGGATAAAGCAGGCGTCTGCTAAGTAAACAAACAATAGGTAAGCGGATAATACAGCTGTCAGATGTTGACGGCAGTCTTTTACGTTTTTGTGGTGTTAAAGTAAAATTTACAGCGTGCATTTTGTGCCCCTGAATTGTCCGCCTTTCTGGAAAGCACGATGCAGTGTCACAGCTCTCATCGTGAAGAAAGGTAACAAACAGTAGGTTTTTTTCCTCTGGTGAGTCTGCTTTTAAATGACATCACTTATGCGGGGGTGGGTATGAGATTCACGCTGTATTGTAGCTGTCTGATCTTTTCAAGGTCTTTGTGTGAGCATGTCTAACTGAACTCAATTAGCCAAACCACAGAAGGACAGACCACTTGGGAAGAACACAGTAAAACCTGGAGTTGTGCCATATCCTGTTTATATAATCTAAAATACTGAGTCATCTCATGGGCATTTTAGGGAGGACAGCGTTGTTTTAAAAAACTAGGAATGGGAGTTTACTGCTAAAAGTGAACGGGTCAATTATGCAGATGAGTTACATGTGTGGTTTTGAATTAAAGGTCTCCACACACCGGATGCGACAAGCGAATGTGCAGTACTACCACCGCACCACGACAACAAAATAAAATAAAACATGTATTTTTGATACAAGACGTTCACAGTGCGTGAGATGCGAAGGGCGACGCAGAAGCGATGCTGAAAAAATAGGATTTGTGTCCCAAGTTTGAGATTTTGTCACGACAGCTGGGGAACTGACCAATGAGGAACAGCTTCCCTTGCGTTCCTTGAAGGCTTCAGTAAACAATTGTGAAGAAAATATTTTCTTGCAGTATCAAAATACACGGAGCTGTACAATAAGGACACACATTATAAAGACAGGGCAATGCGGGAGAACACCTGGGAGTCAATTTCCAAGGAACTGGATATAGCTGATGTGTATGATTTGTTTACCTTTACTGAAAGCATTCTGAAAAGCTATTATGTATACATTCTTATTAGCTGTATAACAGGACTAACAATACAAATACGTCTTTTTTATTAGTATTTAATCGTAATGTTGATGCTTTTGTTATCTAAGGATGCTTTCCATTACGTTGGTCTGTGTGTGATTAAATACATAACCGTTACAGTAAAACAAAAAAAACCCATAAAATATGGTTTACTGTATATCATAATTAAACCATATATATATATATATATATATATATATATACACACACGCACACCTAATTTGAATACATTTTAACTAATTTGGTCTTATACAGACACACCATAAAGTGTGTTTTATAGTTGGTGTGGATATATATACTCTGCCTGTATCATTACATTTTTGTCTGTTAACAAAATAGTCCATCATTGAATTACCATCATATCAATATCCATACATATCCTATCGTGACCTGCATATCGCAATGTGTTTTGTTTCCTGAGATTAGTGTATCATTACACCCCTACTTAAGATGTAGTTTAGCACATCAGACTATGGGGCTATATGGAAGCACTTGTCTCTCTATAGGTCAGACTGAAATTTTCAGTTTGCCTACAGTGGATGTTGGTCATGGTGATCTACTGTTTTTCATGTTACTGATATCTCCCATTTTGAATTTACAGTAGTGGCTAGAGATGTTTGTCGCTGACATGCATGTTGATTTCTCCAAATTCATGAAGCACAACCTAAGGGCCAACTCACAGTAAAGATTATGTAAAATTAATATTGATACAGTTCTCACCATTTAGTGATATACTAAAATAGTAAATTAATAACATACTGAATGAATTTAGTGGCTGAGTTTTTAGTTAAATGTTTATGTAATAGGGCTGCTACTGTAAAATCGATTTTTCGATCAATTCAATTCCTGATTATATACATCAATATAAATACTGGATATTCGATTCAATAATTAAATGTTTTTAATTCACATAGTTAATAACATATATTTTAAGTTTATCAACGAAAATGCACTACCTTGCTATTTACAGTATTTCTGTCAGACCAGCAGTGGGCGTGCTCTTTTCCTGCTCATTTTAACTGGTGTCTGATTTGCTGGTCCCATCCTACCAGAGAATCAATTTTGAAAATGCTTTGTAAGTACGCCCCTCTGTCTTCGATGTAAACAAACAAAAAAAAGCTGCTGCCTTGAATCTTGAGCAGGACGACAGGCTTGTATTCCTGGCAAATAGCCTGTAAATAAATTGTGCAAATTTGAAGAAAACTGACTGTATATAGTTCCTCTTCTTTGTTGTTTCAAAATTAACTGTTACATAATGAATATATAACAATGTTCAATAACGTTAAAATAAATAAATAAACAATCATGATGTTAATGCAATTTTGGAGTAACGATTAGCTTGACCTATAGTGTGTGTGCATGTTGGGGCAAGTAAATGACATTTATTAGATGGTACAGTATTAACAAGATGCAATGCGTGATGCTGTCACTGAATAAAAAAGACGTTTTTCATAAACTGGTGTCTAGTTTATATAGATTATATTCCAAAGTACTTTAAAAAGTATTTATTCCAAACAGTACTTCTGTTTGGAATAAATATTTCAGTAACACCCTGTAGTATATTAAACTTGCTTTAGGCTTGTTGCGAAAAGGGAGACAAAACTGAACCAGGTAACTACAGACCAGTAAGCCTGACTTCTATTATATGGAAACTTATGGAAACTATAATAAGATCCAAAATGGATGCAACATTGACAGTGGATAATTGCAAAGCATATGACATGGTTTATTTAGATTTCCAGGAAGCTTTTGACAAAGTCCCACATAAAAGATAAATTCTCAGACTGATTCAAGGAAATGCATGCATATGGATTATGGAGTGGTTAACATATAGAAAACAGAAAGTACTGATTTAGAGGAGAAACCTCAAAATGGAGTGAGGTAACCAGTGGAGTACCACAGGAATCAATATTAGGTCCTCTGCTATTCCTAATCTACATTAATGACTTAGATTCAGGTATAGTAAGCAAACTTGTTAAATTTGCAGACGACACAAAAATAGGAGTGGCAAACACCATCCGTTGCAGCAGCAAAGGTCATTCCAAATTATTAAGACAGCATTCAGAACTGGGCAGACACATGGCAAATTAAATTTAATACAGAAAAGTGTTAGGTACTGCATGCAGGCAATACAAATGTGCATTATAAATACTATATGGGAGATACTGAAATTGAAGAAGGAATCTATGAAAAAGACCTAGGAGTTTATGTTGACTCAGAAATGTTCTTCATCTAGACAATATGGGGAAGCTATAAAAAAAGGCCAACAAGATGCTCGGATATATTGTGAGAAGTGTTGAATTTAAATCAAGGGAAGTAATGTTAAAACTTTACAATGCATTAGTAAGACCTAATCTAGAATATTGTGTTCAGTTCTGGTCACCTCGTTCAAAATGGATATTGCTGCTCTAGAAAGAGTGCAAAGAAGAGCGACCAGAATTATTCCTGGTTTAAAAGGCATGTCATATGCAGACAGGCTAAAAGAATTGAATCTATTCAGTCTTAAACAAAGAAGACTATGCGGCGATCTAATTCAAGCATTCAGAATTCTATAAGGTATAGGCAATGTCAACCCAAGGGACTTTTTCGACCTGAAAAAAGAAACAAGGACCAGGGGTCACAAATGGAGATTAGATAAAGGGGCATTTAGAACAGAAAATAGGAGGCACTTTTTCACACAGAGCATTATGGGAGTCTGGAAACAACTCCCCAGTAGTGTTGTTGAAGCTGACACCCTGGGATCCTTCAGGAAGCTGCTTGATGAGTTTCTATGATCAATAAGCTACTAACAACCAAATGAGCAAGGTGGGCCGACTGGCCTCCTCTCGTTTGTAAACTTTCTTATGTTATGTGTGTTTTTTTTATTTTATTTTGTTTTACTCCCTCCTGACACTACCAAGGCGTAATTACCCCTCGCATTCAATTGTTGTGCACAAGCTTTTACTTAACTGCAGTGATATTAAAATAATCACGTCAAGGGGAGAGGAATTGAACAAAATGTATGTGGGTGGTACATCATTGATATTTATCCAAATGATTGTATTTTGTGTGCCCAATTAATCGATTGCTATTTTGAGGCTTAACTGACAGACCTATTACAGAATAAGCTAGAAAATAGAAATTCAGAGCAGCTCCATTAAATCCTCCATGGCTGTTTTGAGAAGTCTGTTAACTGCTGGATTTTTGTTCCTTTCAGAAACATAAGAAGGAAAAGAAATCCAAGAATGAAGAGAAACCCAAGAAAAAGAAACAGGCTGTTGAGGAAGAGCAACCCGATGATGAGTGTGATCCACCTACTCCCAAAAAGAAAAAGAAAGATCGTGAAACAGCCAATGGAGATTCCGGAAAGAAAGAGAGACCCCAGGAAACCAACGGCTCCATAAGCAACGGAACACCCCTAATGCAATCACCCCAGTCCAGTGAAGAATCCAACACTGAATCTGACATTGAAAAAGAAAAGGTACAAAAATAAATGAAACAGAGTATCTTATACAACCAGGGGCAAGATATTTAGCATCAAATAACTTCATATTCGGTGGTCCTGAATTTCTTACCTGATCTCATTTCAAATCTTGCATTCTTTGAAATTCAATGACAGAATAGCAGGGCAAGTCGCACTGTCCTGGATAAGGGCGTCTGCTAAGAAATAAATAATAATAAAGCAGGTGCAGACCATGATCTATGGAGAGTAATTATCCGATATTGACTGTTAAATACAGGTTTAAACTAGGAATGAGAATTTCAAATAGTTTCCTATTCGAATACACAGGGTCTAACATTTTCGTGCATTAGATTACCCAAGCTCTAGTCCCAGCTCTTACACTCCCAAGAATAAAAGGCAAATACGTATGTGTCCCACAAGCAGACAGCATAATGGTGTAAGTCGGTAAAGTTTAAGTTTATTCTTCAGAGGAGACGGCCAAGTTCACAAATTGTACAAACAATGTCCAAGACGAGATTTCTTTGCACAGGCTTCTTATTTTGTTTACTGAATTAGTTAATATATAAGGCTTATTTTCCTGTACTCCAATATGTAATATGCTATTCCAATAGTTTTTTATTTTTATTTTCGTGTACTCCAATATGTAATATGCTATTCCAATAGTTTTTATTTTTTATTTTCGTGTACTCGACTACACTGACCCATTCCTAATTTAAATATATTACTCTCAAGCATTGTACTTGTTATTTAGACAGAATACTATGAGGATAGCCATAAACTGCAGCACTCAATGTTCATGGAGAATCCTCTATTTAAAATAAGGCGCCTTTCAGCAGTTTGGTTGAACGATGGTATTCAAGTCAAGATTGAGATGCACCTGTAGAGCTGGAAGGGGAAGGTCTCATGGAGCCAGACTGTTGCCAGTGTCATTACCCCCAATTCATTGACAAGCTCTTAAATTAGGTATGAGCCACATCAGTCAGCAGTAGGCTGTTTTAGTTCCGTTATTCTTATAACCATTTTCAGTCTGCAGTGCTTTCTTTTCAAGCAGATCAGAGATACTACTATTGTGTGGCTCCTGATAAGTGCCCCCTTCAAGTTGAAATACATAGCTGTAATGTTTGCTTTGGACAGCAGGTGGCAGCAAAGGATAACATTTTTAAATCAGGCAAGGATTATACAGATAACTCAGACTAAATTCCTGAAGAATATAGGTGATGGATATTTAAATTGAGTTGTGTAGGTTTAGTGGATATTTCAAGATGAAAATATGTAGAACCAAAACAAATCCAGCCTTTGACTTTTTTTTCTACAAACCAGCTGCATTTTTTAAGCTGTCTAAACTGTTTATTTCATGGTGGTATTGAAATACATTGTTCTCAAGCCTTATGGTACTCTGATATTTTCACTGTTTCTGCATAGTCCATTGTTTAATCTGCATATTTTGATGGGAGGCTTTGTCCGTGGCATTGAGAGACATCTTGTGGGAAGGTTTGTATAATTCTTTTTGGCACTGTTGTTTAGCCCTTATAAAAGGATTACAAGTCCTAATATACTCTGTGCTTATTTCTTTGTATCAGGAAATAATTCCAGAACTAACTCCAGAACAGAAAGAAGGTGCCTTCTCCAACTTCAGAATCTCCAAAGAGACCATCAATCTATTGAAAGGTATGTTACGGTGTGGTGCCATAAATTGGTGACTTGCTGGAAAACCAGTCATTTCATAGTCCATATTCCCATTACCGAAAATAATTGTTTGATGCGTGCCTCTTTATGGTAACATTGTAATTAAAACGTGGCATGGCAATCTGGCTTTAACATTGGTTCTACATGAAATGTGATGATGTGTCTGTTTCCCCTGTAGAATCAATGCTAAAGCTAGGTGGCCTAGCCTAGTTGTAAGTGCAATGCTACAGAAAAGTGCATTAGATAGACATCAGATTATTACTTGGTATGAGGATGTATTTTCTTCAACTAGTTTAGGTGTTTTCTATAAATTGTATTTGTCAAGCCGGTGTTTTCCATATTGTATTTGTTGAGCTGGCCTTATTGACAAACTTCTACACAGACTAGTATTTACACTTGCTTATGCTTGGTTTGCCATTTCAGAACTCTTTGCAATTGTTCAATAAACATGTCTCTTTTATTTTGTAAACCTTGGTTTAAACATTCCTACAATAGCTCATTGATTTTATATATATATATATATATATATATATATATATATATATATATATATATATGATTACAGGGCAAGTATATTGTTTAAGTGATCAGGAGATGGATGGCAAAAAATTGCTCATCCCTTGTTGCAGCATGAACAACTCCTATTAGCAAACTTACAGACTCAGGTGTGACTTGTTCATGCTGTAAGTTAGTATTCAGCTCAGAGCAGATTCAGTGCCTGATTGTTTAACCCTGGCACCTGGTCATTTTAATAATATACCTAAACATGTAGGGGTTAGACGATTCATCGTGTATAGATGCATCGCGATCCTTTACAACACGATATGATACACCTTTGTGTATCGCGATACAAGCTTGACTTGAGTAGCTAATATGCCACATTTATTAAACTGTAAATCATGAAAGAAAAGGTCTTGGTTGTTTGAATGCAAACTCCACTTGATCCTAGACATATCCCATTGTGCAATGAGCCAGCCAGACGCTAACGGAATTTAAGCGGGAGAAGAGAAAGGAATGTTTTTTTCTGTATTCCATTGCTAGCAAGCAGGGAATACTGACACTGTACTAAAGGCTTCAGAACAGGCTGTTGAAACGCTGCCTGGCCAATGGGAGTTGAGAAAGCTGTGATTCTGCCCGTTGGGAGTGTAGAGGAGGCGGAGACAGCCTGCCTTGTTTGTTGTGGGCAGAGGAATGAGGAAGAAAGCAGTGTCTGCAAAAACTCACTGATATGGCTAATTTTACTAAAGTTACTAGTTTTTGCATTCAGATACTATATATTTGTTTCCTTTTGTGAGAGTATTTTATTTCATATAAATATATAGCTATATGTTTTTTTCTTTTTCGATTTACCAGTTTTAATGTATTACTCACCTTTTAATGCTTCTTTATCATAATCCGGTGTAAATGATTCTTTTATTTATTTATATATATATATATAATATATAGATATATATATATATATATATATATATATATATATATATATATATATATGAGGAAAGTCTGTCATTTGCGAGGGAGGATAGGCTATAAGACTTGACTTTTTTTGTGGAACGAATGTGTGTTTCCTGTAAAGCTATTTATTATAGATGACAAAACATGTCGCATTTTTACATTTCTTACGAGTTTTATTTTGTATTTGTTCACCTTTTAGTGCGCCCTAATGTTTTTATTTGGTTGAATGATCCTTAAGCTTTGATTTGGTTGAATATGTTACTTTCTTTAAAGAAATGTGTTAATCCTTATGAAAATTACTTATTTAATACAAATTTTATCATTAATTTAAATCTAATAATTTATATTTTCTGACCACATTTAAAAACAGCACAGTATAGAATAGTGTACAAATTAAAATTATATACTCAACCTTAACTTGAAAAATACAAATACTTGATAAAATGTATATAATTATTATTATTATTATTATTATTATTATTATTATTATTATTATTATTATTATAATAATCTATTAAGTTAAGTATGATGCAATCAAAAACACTGATGTACATTTAAAAAAAAATTAACATCACAATGTAATGCTGAAAGTCTTGATATTTAGATTTTTCTAAAGAAACATATGGAACAAGGTTTGTACTTTAATAGTTATCAAACACATTGCTTAGTATTTTTTTCCTTTCTCAGAAGTGTGGTCAGGAGATTTGGTTAATTAAGTTAAATCTGATATCCCAGAAACTCTAGCTGACATACTGCTTTGTCTTTAAACTCAAACAAGTGTTCTACTACTTAGTAGTAAATACATATCATTGATTTTCAACAGAATCTGTTTATAGATCTGAAATATTTTCAAGTCTGTCAAGCAGAGATGAGTTTTTCATAAGTATCTTGATACGAATCGTATCATGGCTTGTGTATCATGATACATATCATATCGTGACCCTGGGGTATCGTCTCACCCCTATAAACAAGGGGAGAACTGAAACCCAGGACTGTGTGCAGGACCAGCTCTTTAATTAGGTTGCTTCCTCTTTGAATGTGTATGGTGAAGCATTTACAGTACATCAGGATTGTAACAAGCTTGGCATAAGGGATAGGGAATCTAAGTCTTGGATAATGCAACTCACTTGAGTGTGGTGCCAATCTTCCTGTTCCACTCCAGTATTTAACATTGTGTTGCTCTGTTTTGCAGGACGAGGTGTGACGTACTTGTTTGACATCCAATCTCAGACTTTCAACTCTGTGTACGATGGGAAGGACGTGGTAGCCCAAGCTCGCACTGGGACTGGGAAGACCTTCTCATTCGCTATTCCCCTGATCGAGAAACTCCAGTCAGACCCTGTGGAAAGAAAGAAGGGGAGATCACCAAAGGTAGATCCACTTGGGCATTTCCCCTGTCTCCCGCTGAGCAAATCCATTTATTCCTTATGTATGTGAGTTATTCCACATAGTGTAAGTCAGTCATTTTAATGTACTCTGCAATTATGCTAACACTTCAGTTGCTTACCTGATGACACTTTGCTCTTGAATACCACTTATCCAATTTTCATGAAGATATTCATTCTCATTTTTTATTCTGTACTGTTCTGTTGGCATGTGGAGGCATTCTCTGCAGTGTTTGAAGTGAAGTGACTTTGGTAGCAGTCCCCAGTTTGTTAATGACCCAGGCCGTGTGGATTAACATATACATACTGAATTATATTTCAGTATTAAATCCATCTTTCTTTGTCTAGGTCCTGGTTCTCACCCCAACAAGGGAGTTGGCCATTCAAGTGTCCAGGGACTTCAAAGACATCACAAGAAAGCTTTCTGTTGCCTGCTTTTATGGTGGAACTGCCTACAACGGACAGTGTGAGTATTTGTTTAAGCATGTAAGAATACCAGTTGATGTCTGGAAGTAATTGTTTTTGATGACCCTCAGGTGGCATCAAAGGGCTGAGTTTACACCAGTAAAGTGTTTCAGGCATTTGGTAAAAAAAATAAAATAAATAATAATATAAAAGTAATTTTAAATTCAACACATGTACAGTTTAATTAACAAGTAAACTGTTGCTAAGGTCTTAAATTCCAAGACAGTGTGTGTTGTGTACTGTACACAAAAGGCAAAAAAAGTGCCTTATTTTAATATCTGTTGCTTGTGGGAGGAGGAGGGGAGGACTTCCGTGAGTGTTAGTTTTCCATCTTTGCTGTAAGATTACCTTACCACAGCTACCTCGTTTTTAAATCTTTCTGAGCTCATTTGTTGTATTAGCGTTTGAAAAACAAACCTTTTGGTGGACATTTTTTAAAGTAATTCCTCAGCCAACTTAGACAGAATTAAAGACACGCCTTCATGACGTCAGCCTGTTAACATCAAGGTGAATACTGTGGTATCTCAATTAGGCCAAACAAAAAAGTCATGTTTCAGATTTATGTTCTGAATAAAATAGTAGGCCTAGGTAGGTTTTATTTCCCATATTCTGCACGTCTTTTTAATAAGGCTTATTTAATGCTGTACCTTCCCATTCATTCCTGTCTCGTTTCTATCCGTCATGGCTAGGGCCTGGAGTAATTTATAGGGGATTTCATACAAACTAACTTGCCTGCATCTCAGTCATATAACCAAATAAGGGCACCAGTTACACTGATCTAAACAATAATTCAGTTATCATTTTGGCAGTGTGGTCCAGTGGTTAAAGTCCACCTTTAACCCACCTCTGCCACTGACTGACTCACTGTGTGACCCTGAGCAAGTCACTTAACCTCCTTGAGGTCCATCCTGTGGATGAGATGTTAAATGTCCTATTGTAAGTGGCTCTGCATATAATGCACAGTTCACAGCCTACCTTTGTAAAACGCTTTGTGATGGTGGTCCACTATGATAGGTGCTGTATAAAAATAATGGTATTATTATTATTATTATTATTATTATTATTATTTGAATTTTTAGCTGCAGTGGGGATGAATGTCACTCACTTGCTTGTGCTTTGCATTAGACTGAAAATGCTGCAGTTTGAGTGTAGAAGTGCTTCTTCTAGTCAGCAGATGTAGATCACTAAACCTTTATGTTTAAAGACCATTGTACTTCACTGAAGACTTCGCTGGCTTTGTTAGGTCCCCAGATTTCACTGTTTTATTTGAAGTTGGGAAGGGAAAGGGAAGAAATCCTTATGATTGTAATGTTGAAACACAAACTCTGTGATTGAAAATCTGGACACTGCTATCAGAATCAAGCTAACTGGCAAAAGTACAAGCAATTATTGCAGTATTGAAAATGATTGTATGAAATAAGATTTGCTTTTACAAAAAACAAGAGCTCATGAAATGTACTACTTCTGTGAATAACAAAATTTAAAGACAATGTGTGTATTTGTTTTTTTGTAAAAATGGTAGTGGGACTATGCTCCCACTAAAATAAAGTGTGAAAACAAAAGCAGTGGTTTGAACACTTAATGTTACTTTTGAAAACAAAAATTATTTGAGCTTTCCATTTGCCTGCTTTTTATGGTGGATAACAGAATTTAAAGTCCAATAAACACAATTTGTACCAACATTAATAAGCATCACTGTGAACTTGTATCTTTGCAATTGTACCGCTTATGCTACTCTTCACTTTGTCCTGTGACCTAATATATTGGGGTCATGTGACTTTTTGGTTTCTGAATGATAGACCCAGCGCTTCATACTCGGCACACAATCGTATTCTGTGATTGTCAAATGTAGAAGAGAAATTAACCCTTTCATATCGGTTCTTTCTCAAAGTTGCCCTCGCCACAGTCCTGAAAATTATAAAATATAAGGCAGCTTTACTTTGTTTTAATCTGTGCCTTAATTTACATTCACCCTATGCAAATAAAATGCTGACAGATCTACCCCATAGTATTGCATGTGTTTGTTTACTTATGTATTTTTTTCCCTTGCTATCTAAAGTTGATAGCATCCGTAATGGAATCGATGTCTTGGTGGGCACCCCTGGTCGTATTAAAGACCATCTCCAGAATAACAAGCTGGACCTGTCCAAGGTGAAGCATGTAGTGCTGGATGAAGTGGACCAGATGCTGGACATGGGCTTTGCTGAACAAGTTGAAGAAATCTTAGGAGCTTCCTATAAAAAGGGTAAGTCTTGTACAGTAATCTCTGTTGTGATGCAATACATTAGAGCGTTTCCCATAAGCTTATTTTATCTTTGTTATTTTAGAGGAAGTTTGTATCGCCACTGTCTTTAAATCCAAAGAGTGAGTGAATGCACCGTGTTATGACCCGGGATGCTTTGTTTTTATTCTCCACATGTTTTTGGCTTTGATTCATATGAGGAAACAAACCAAGATTATGTGTTAAAGGGTGTTTGACATTCCCTGCAGGCTTAAGAACCCCCTGAAATACAAGTTACTTTTTAACCGTGAGAATCTGAAAATATTTGTTTCCACAGAAGGCTGAATATGATTGTGAAAAGCAACTTTTAAACCTTGTAAGTAAAAGGATACAAAGAGCCGTGAATAGCAGATAACATTGGTTGGGCTGCAACCTTAAAATGCAAACTGTGCAAATCAAACCTTGGCCAACACTTTCCCTGTTAAAAGCAGATGCACTGAGGCATGATCTGTCATTTGGTGAGCTGCTTTAGTAAAGTAAATACTGGTGCACTGTGGGGGTCCAAACCGTATCCAAGATGAACAATCTATAAAGGACCACAACATTTTCAGTCTCTGCTCATCTGCTAGAAACAAGCGTGTGGTGTGCAGGGTGAGTCATACAGTCTGGGGAATACAACTTCACATCCTAGCTGTGTCAAATTACCCATGGGGAACTTCATGAGCTTCCTTTCTTTGGAAGTGACTTGCACGTGTTGCATGATCTTTTCTGGGGTTCGAGTGTTTGTTTATAAACATAAACATGTTCCGATATTATTTTAACACTAGAACGACCAAGGCGGTCACTTTGACCGTTTTTGGAATTTAAATGGCTGTACGTGTGTTTAAGATAAGGGGCTGTGCTTTCCTGACTTTTCCTAAATATATGTACTAATTTCCCTGACAAAGAGCGAGCCGCATAGCTGCAAAAATTAGAGATAAAATAATACCTATTCCGACCAAGCGTGGTCAAATTGACCGATACATAATACGACATTATAACAATGAAATGTTGTGGTATTACTTCAGTCATGACTTGCAGCTGTATTGAGTCTGTATCAGTCTGCATTCCTCAAGTGAGCTGTCTGTTGACATTGCTATTGTTTCAGTGAGCCTCTGATAGACCATCAATCAGCCTTGACAGCTCACGGTGCCAGGCTGTCTGTCTGCACTGGTTACTATCAGTCAAATTTTTTTTTCTAAACAATTCAGTTTTACCCCAATACACATTGCAAATGGATCACTATAGAAGCAGGACAGAAAAGAGTGTTTGGAATTATTGCAAATTTTACCAAACAAGATTCTGATGCAGCAAAGATGGACATTGGAGTAAGTGCACTGCATATTTTGAAATGCAGTATCTGTGTGATTTGTGCCAGCACTTCAACTTTGTAAACAATTGTAAATGAAACCCATTCTGTTCAAATGTTTATTTAGTCGTGTCATTTTGATTATAGTATGTCTGTGTATATAAACGCATAGCTTTGGATGCGTTTTTTTATGTAGGCAATATAAACCCATTTATTTAAAAAAATGTTGATATTTATATCGTTCCAGTTGTACAGTTTTGTTTTGTATGTACATTATATAAATTTATATGCACACATTTGACAAGTCCATTTTGTACAAATGTATGTTTATTCATGTAATTTGAATTATAGTATGTCTGTATATAAACGCATAGCTTCAGTTGCGTATATGTGCGTTATGTAGGCAATATAAACCCATTTATTTTTTAAAAATTGATACTTATTTACATCGTTTCAGTTGTACAGTTTATGTATGATATACCTGTATATACACTCATTTATTATAACCATTTTTTGAGGATGTGCGTTATGCAATATATCTGTATATAAACACATTTCTGTTCAAATCTCTGTTTATCTACAATGTTTCTGTTGTGTAGATGCTTTACATGATGTTCCTGAATAAAACTACGACTTCTATTTAATTGTTTGTCCTTTCATTATAATATTTATGTTGTTTGTAATACACCGGTCAAATTGACCTCTCATGGTTGTTCTAGTTGTGTATGAACACGGTCGTTCTCGTGTTAATGTGTTTTTTTGTTTTATGTTAAGATTCCGAAGACAACCCACAGACCCTGCTGTTTTCTGCAACTTGTCCACATTGGGTGTACGACGTAGCCAAAAAATACATGCGGCCCAAATATGAACAGGTTGACCTCATCGGCAAAAAGACCCAAAAAGCTGCCACCACTGTTGAAGTAAGTACTGGTTACTTTGGAATTCAGTAGTCGCCAATTCGTTTTTTGTTATTTTCTGCCCAATTTATTAGTGTCCAATTATTTTGTTTAGCTCAGCTTACAGCTACCACCCCTGCGCTGACTCGGGAGGGGTGAAGACGAACACACGCTGTCCTCCGAAGCGTGTGCCGTTAACCGCCCGCTCTTTTACACACTGCAGACTCACCATGCACCATTTTGAAGTATTTTTAAACATTGTGAAAATATAATTAAATGTTTTTCTAAACAGCTTAACAAGACGATTGTCTCAGTGTATCGTGCACAGTTACAGTACTAGACTCCAGTTAGGAGCTGTACTGCAGGCTGTGTGAAAGGAAAAACGCTGTCTCACTGAGGGTGTTTATCGAGTGTTTATTCGATTTTAAAAAACATTTATATTTTTGTTGTTTGTTTTAATACAGTTATGGTGGCTCTGTGACTGCCTGTGGTATTTCTTTAGCATAGAGTAGCTCACAGTGCTATTTTTTCCACCCGACAATCACAATTATTCAAAAAGACAGTGTTTCTCTGCTTTGCAGATGCTTGCCTCAGTAAATTCATTGCCGGTTTTTTTTATTAAATCGTTTTGATTGCTACATTTTGATTGCTACGTTTCACTTCCTGTCTCATTATGAGAAGACTATTGTAAATAATAAGTTAAACTAATAATTTCTTACGATGTTCTAATACTATAGTTCTTTAGTGATGTATAATAAAGACTTGATTGCATCTTTTGTTTGATATTGGTGCTGCTTTCTCTGCATTGTAATCGTTTGACAAAAACAAAATTGCATTATCTTTCATTCCACTTTGTTGTTAATGTTTACTGTAAATAGTTCCATTGTTTTTAGTAGATCTTTGTAGAAAAGTGCAGTAAAATGTGGACAGAACTGCACAGTTAAGTATATACATGTATTGATGAATGTTGCTTGCACTCCTGCAGAGAGTGGTTTGCATGTGGGAACAATACATTGTGGAAGTGATTGCACATAGACAACTGCTGTCAGGCCAAGAGCCTTACAAATATTGTGCATCTATTTTCATTATTCAATTTAAAACAGCACAAATGAATAAAAAAAAAATCAACATTCTGCATTCTTTCTTTCATTACACTCTGTTAGTGGTTGTGGTTCCATTGCTTAGTTAGGGCTCTCTTTTTTCGTTTTTTTTATTTTTGATGAAGTAATGTCCCTTTTATGTCCGTGTTTTGAGCCAACCTAATTTCTTAATTAAACTTTTGTAGAAGTGTTGATTGTAAAACAAGATAGCTTTTGCTGTGGTTTTTTTCACGGCTAACAAACCAAAAAGCAAGCGAAGTTAAATTGCTTTAATCCCCATTTTGAAATCCTAGTGACTCGTTGCAAAAATGTTCACCTGTTCTGCAAGTTTTCTCGTAATTGTAATCTCTGATTTATCAGTGAATCAAACAGAGCGTGTCATTCAAGTTACAGGAAGAAAAAAAAACAACAAAAGCGATCTCGTTTTACAATCAACACTTCTACAAGAGTTTTATTAAGAAACGATGTCGACTCAAAACAAAAACAACGAAAACGAAGAGCCCTACTTGTAGTAGAGCTTTGTTACAAAATACAGCACAGGACTGGACTGCACAGTATATATTATACACAGTATAAGTGCAGTTTGCATGTGTGTTGCATAGAAAACTGCACATTGTTGCATTGTTTTGTCACTCAGGACATTTTTACAGAGTAAATAAGTGTAAAAAAAGAGTTTTAAACAATGTCCGGGTTTGCCCTCGTCCACTTCTGGTTTGACAAATACATAATGGCTCTATGTACCACCCCTAGTGTGAACGGGGTCTTAGACTGGTGCCACATTGAATGTTGTGCAATTGTAGAAATACATTTTGGGAATAAAATGAAGAACGTATATCCCACCTACCCAGTCTGCAACAGTAAAGACATGGCAGCACTACACCTTGAAATCCCCTGTTTTTAAAGACAATTTAAGACCCCTTGTGCGGAAGTTGTTTGCAGCTTTAATCAGTAGTTTTGTTTGGGGAATGTGGTGGGTGGATTGTGAGGATGTAACTTTTTGGTATGTTCGAGTTCCATGGCAATGCTCTGTTTTCAGACCTGGGTTATCTAGAAGTCTTTTATAATTATTGTTTTGTGATTCTGAATTGGCAATCGGACAATATTGTATTCTGTTTCAACAAACATATGAGTCACTGTTAAATGCATGCTTACATTTTTTTAATTCTATATATGTGTGTGTTTTCTGTCTCTCACATTGAGTTTTTAATGTGAATAGATGGCATCACGTTAAAGACGCTGGTGTTTAAACTCATAGGGAGGCACAACAGAGGACCTTTTATCAGGGAAATAATGGAGAACGGTGGACGAATTTATAAATGACAGCTATAGAACAACGTGACCCATATTGCCGATTGTGACGCAGATTGAATTGTAGCCTACATATTGAAATTAAGATAAAGTTGAGTTTTACAGACTAGTTTCATGGAGCATAAGCATTGAAAACCAAGCTAAGGGTAGTCATTATTACCACACTATTCATGCAGTTAAAGGAAATGCTACAATTTAAATCAACAGGAGCAAATCCCCTGACAGATGTTTATGGAATGCTTTATGTTTAAAAAAATAAGAGTAACAATTCTGCCTTCTTTGTATTAAGATTTGCATAATAAAAAAATGGAGTACATCTTGTTAATGAATTTAGTGGAAATCACTTTGCAGGACCCTTGACACACCTTTCTTTTGTTTAAAGTGTGCACTTGCATAGTTATTTGTTTACTGGTTTACTGACATTGTTATTTGGTTGTCCTTGAAGTTAACTAACCTATAAAACTTGACCAACTGAAAATAGTGTTTAAAAAATAAAAAGTTCATTACAAAAATAAAACTGTACATTCCGGGGTCCTCTCATTAAAACGTGCATTTCCTCAACACTTGTTTGTGAGTGCCATATTGTTTACCTAGTAAACACTTGTCTCTCTTCTCTTAAAGCACTTGGCGGTTTCATGCCACTGGTCCCAGCGAGCGTCGGTTATCGGAGATGTCGTCAGGGTCTACAGTGGAAGCCACGGGCGGACCATCGTCTTTTGTGAGACCAAGAAAGAAGCCAACGAACTGGCAATGAATGCCTCCATCAAACAGGTATGGGCATCTGTGGATGTTTGAGGGACTTTTATTCCAAGTGCAAATATAGAAACAAAATCATCTGAATGGTATAGTTTATTGAAGCAGTAATGGGGATTACCAGTGATAGGCATACACATCCTGCAGTGGTGGTGTGCTGAAATTTACCAGTTAAACTTTTTCAGCGGAACCGTTTCACTGCTCCTGTGCTGATGTGTTGTGTGTTTTTGTTTGTTGGTCGGCAGGACACCCAGTGTTTGCATGGAGACATTCCACAGAAACAGAGAGAGGTCACACTGAAGGGCTTCAGGAACGGGTCTTTTGAAGTCCTGGTTGCTACTAATGTAGCTGCTCGTGGGCTGGACATTCCAGAGGTTGACCTGGTCGTACAGTGCTCTCCTCCAAAGGTAGGAAAAGATCTGCAAAAAGATGCTGTTGCACAGTTGTGTATGTAAATTAACTGGGCTTTTCACTGACTTTGTTAAACCTAATTTTATTTTTTTATTTTTTACATATGTCACTGTGGAAGGGTGTGGGTATTCACTGACACAGGAGACAGAAGTTGTAATTGAAACACCGCACAGGTGCTTGGTTTTATTTAGTTTAATCGTATGATTTGTACTGATTTCTTTTAGCCCGCAGAGGGCACTGTTGTTTGTGGTCTGGCTACCAAATATGGTATCCTGAACCTACGGGAAAACCACGGCAGGGTACTCAGTACAGCTCAGGTGCACTCGCAGGTGCTCAAAAAAAATGAAAAAGGAAAAGGCAAAAAGAAACAGGGAAAATAAAACACAGTAATGAAAACTACAAAATAAATGTACTGCACTTCGCAGCGTGATTATCCCCAGTCGCCGCTACCCGTACAACCCGGGCCTCCATCCTACACTAGGCTGTTTTCTCGGCTGACTTAAAACAATATCGGGGTCTGCCCAAGGATTCCCCACTTTCTCTCTATTTCTTTAGTTTCTTCTCTTTGAGTTACTTTCGGATCTTTTCTCCTGTCCGTCTGTGGTCTTGCCGAGCAGCGAGACCGCTTGCTCGTCGTTCAGGTCTAAAGGGGCAGATCTGAGGAAACGGCACAGTATTAATTTATAGGATCAACAATCCCACTAAAACCTGCCTCCCAGTCACTCAGAGAGGGGGAAAGCCCACACACCCTCTTCCCCACCTCTCTGTGTCACTGCCATTGACTGGCAGGCAGATCCCACGGGACTGCCGCCCTCTTCCTGCAGCATCGTGCATACGTCAGACGGCCAGTCCAGATCTCTCCCTGTTAGTCACCTTTTTTCCTGTTTTAAAATCTGTAATTCCAATGAACTGCTTAGTGAAATCTTAAGCTACAAGTATTGGCACATTGGAAGTAAAGCTTGTCATTTAGCTTCTTTTGAGAGGCCTAATTCAGAATTATCATGTTGCATATACTATGTAAGAGTGTATTCTCAGAAAATTATACTGTGCATGATAAAGACATTACATATTGGCTTCTTAATCTGTGTACAGCTGAAACCTTGAAAACCTTTCAACATGAAACCTTTTGTGGCAATACTTTTACCTTTTGAGGTATTTCCTTCATATTTGCAGGTTTATATATGCATTATATGCTAAAATGTCTGCCATGTTGAAGTATTGTGACTTGCGTTTCTTGGGGTATATAAGGGAAACCTTTGATTTGTCAGTGTTAGACCTATTTTTAATATTAATTTAGATCCACCACTGTTTAGATCAATTGAGTAGACCCCATTGTCTTTAAACACAAGTTTTATAGCCGGTGTTGTCCAGTCAGTATTCCAGATACATTTATTTATTTTTTATTTATTAATTTTTTTCACATATCCATTTTACTTTGTTTACAAGCAGATTATTATTATTATTGTAGCTAGTGGCTATACTAATCAATAACCTACCAAGATATTTGGAAAGCCTCCTCCTCTGTGTAGTGTCACTGTGGTCAATTAAACATTTTTAATATCCCACCCATGCCTGACGCAGTCACAGATTCAGGTTTTTTCTTTGCACACCTCGGCATGCTGCCAAGGAAATTGGTCATTTTGGTTTGACAGCTTAATTGGAATACTGGGACGTCTATATTTGTAGCAAACAATAAATAATAAGAAACAATACAAGCTCCCATGATGAAGCCTAGTTGATCAAGGTTTCATAATTTATCTGTTTGATCCCTTCTGTTAAATATAAAGTCATGCATCCAATATATTTTAACCCCATTGGAAATTGTGTTTAGAATGTTCCAGTGGTCGGCTTTTATGAGGTAGTTGTTTCTAATACAGCATACTGAGTGGATGGTGGTACAGTGTTTATAATGAACGGACCCCTTTCTTTTCCGAAGGATGTGGAGTCCTATATCCATCGCTCTGGGCGTACAGGCAGGGCAGGCCGCCTAGGGGTCTGTATCTGTTTCTTTCAGCGCAAGGAGGAAGGGCTGCTGCGGTTTGTGGAGCAGAAAGCCGTAAGTGATCAAACATTTCCCATTTGGTTATTGATGAAGCTAGGGATTTCTACAAATGTGTTGTGAAAATTGTGTTCTTGATTTCAAAGACACAGTGTA
Organism: Acipenser ruthenus; assembly: GCF_902713425.1. NCBI lineage: Eukaryota > Metazoa > Chordata > Actinopteri > Acipenseriformes > Acipenseridae > Acipenser > Acipenser ruthenus. Next base: position 20,035,964 of record NC_081195.1, read on the forward strand.
GTCATGTTGGTATATTTGATCTACATTAATTCCATTGGACATTAACGTTAAGGGACGATTTGCACAGGCAAAGGGATACATTAGGACCTCTTCCAAAAATGTATGTTTATAAACATTCTCCTTGGTGAAATAGTGCATTGTAAAATAAGAATGCTAACCCTCTTTAAAACCACTATTTTTCTTCCTATTAAAACTGCAATAATCCATTTTGAAATCCCCATTTTCCTGAGGGGCACATTATGTGACAACCAGGCAAACTGTAGAGTGGCTTACTGCTTCATTGTGAACTCTATTAATCCCATCCTCTGTTTTTTCAGGGCATCACATTTAGGAGAGTTGGTGTTCCAACTGCAACTGACATTATTAAAGCATCCAGCAAAGATGCAGTCAGGTACGTTTGTTATTAATCATATGATTACCTGTGTACGCCTTTTTAAAGTACATTTACCCTTCCGCATGTGAAGCTCATCATAAAGGCTTTTTTTTATTTTCCTGATTGAGTCCAGTCTCGGTCAGAATTTTAAAGTAAAAGTAGCCAAAACCTGTGAAGTGATACAGGCACAGCTGCCAGGAGGATGAATTGGTTTGAAAACAAATATGAGAATGACCAGGGTTGACTGAAGACAGGGAGCCACTTTGGGTTTGATTTAGAATTAGGCTCCCTATATTATTAAGGATTATGAACCTAGGATGTTATTATAGACTGCTGAGTTTCACATGCTGGATGTCAATTCCCTTCACAAACAAACCCCATTCCTGACTTCAACCGAACCATATTCCTTATCCTGCTGCAACTACTTCTAATAGTTCATACATTTTTAAGCTGGCAACTTCATATTTACACTGTTGTGGACCTCTCTGGAAGATAATTATAACGGTAGCCTTCACTTTGCCCTGTGCGACTTGCATAGAATTGCCACAGGTAAGGATGAAACTTTCCAAAAGAGACAACTGAAACATTCTAATACAATACAACACAGTACTGAGATCTATAAAGGCCGTTTGTTATGCAACGGCGTACTCCCAAGGCTAACTAACAATATTGTTTCTAGCCAGTATGTCTCCAAGCAATGCATATCAGCTTGTATTTAGCAGCCTATAATATTTTAGGATATGTGCAATACAACCATTAGAACATTAAAGATGTAATTTGAAATTTTACTAACCAAGTTAAAGCCACCACCTGTTGACAACTTCACAGGACAAATGAGTTGTTGATTAATTAAATGTATTTATTTGTTTTTTAGTCATTCATTCAATTTATTTTTTGTTTAAAACCCCAGGTTTTTGGATTCCGTCCCTGCCACTGCGATCGAGTATTTCCGCGTGGCGGCTGAGAAGCTGGTCGAGGAGCGAGGGGCAGTGGAGGCCTTGGCTGCTGCCTTGGCACACATCTCCGGAGCCACAGCTATTGAACAGCGCTCCTTGCTGAACTCTGATGCGGTATGTATGCACAGAGCACACCAGGCTATACCTTCAGGTTTTCTACTTGGTGCTAGGGAGTCTTCAGTTTCTGTCTACCTTATTGGACCCACTTTCTCCTGGACCCCCCAGCAAGTTTTGCACTTAGGTGAGACCATGTCAGCTTCAAATTGCCCCAGAAAGTGAAACTGCATACTCTCAGCCACGGTTTTACACTTTGATTAACCTTATATCTAAGATTTGGATATCTAATCCAAATTAAGCTAGGTTTCATCGTCGCCATTGTTTTGTCTTCTGCCTGTGCCATCCATGTCAAGAGTGGCACATGAACCAGTTTCTTGTCAGAAGTCTTTGCTCGCAATCCAGTCTTCTACCTCTGTAGCATCACCATTCTCCTGTATACCACTAGGGGAATCAAAGGGGAAATCAAGTCTGGGTAGGGGACTGAGGGTCCACAGCAAAACAATAGGACTTCTATGCTATGCTTGTGGTAATAATTTTAGAGCCATGGTTAATTCTCCTTCCATTTTGCATAAGCCTTATACACAAGCATAATAACAATGAATGTATTCCTTCAATTTATCCCACATGATGTGAATCATGGCTTTTAGCTCAATGTGACTAATTATTTAGTGACCTCTTTTTTATGATGGGTAGCTAATGCAGCTTTTCTTTTTCCAGGGCTATGTAACAATGATATTTACCTGCTCTGTGGAAATGCACAACATTGGGTATGCCTGGAAGGCTCTAAAGGAACAGCTGGGCGAGGACGTTGATCAGAAGGTGCAGAGAATGAGCTTCTTGAAGGGAAAGACCGTAAGTGTTACAGTCTTCAAACAGAACGTGAAACTGCATACTCTCAGCCACGGTTTTGTATGTCTTCATCATGTGTCTCTCTTTAATTATTTCCTTTTTTTCCCAGGGTGTTTGTTTTGATGTCCCAGCTGACTGTGTGAAGGAATATCAGGTATCTAATTGCATCTAAAATATTACTACTATACAGTACTAAATATTTAAGCCAAAATTAAACATGTTGATTGTGCAATAAGTTTCATATGCTTTGCCATTTAATGTGATCACTTTTAATTTTAATCTTTGTATTTTATCATTTGCATTAAATTGTGGATGCTGAAAGCATGCAAAATCACTTTTTACAATTCTCCAAAAGGAAACTGGCTGGCATCTTTTAAAGACATTTAAAAAGACTAGATCACTACAAGTCTTCCTGATGTGCTGTATGCTTTTAAATGCATTTAAGATAATTATTCAAGAAAGTTAATCGGCAATTTAAAAAATAAAAATAATAATAAAAAAAGTAAGTTAACATTCTAAAACAATTTAAGATTGATTTAATTCATCAATATGTTCTGTAAAACAGTTTGTGAATGCAGCCCATAAAATGGAACTGCCTAAAAATCTCTTGGAATTGAGCATGAGTTTACATGTAATCTGGAGGCTCTGTTAACCCCTGCACATACAGTATAGTGTACAATTCAAAATGCATCCTAGGGTCCCCGAGTGGCTCATCCAGTTAAACCGCAGCTGCTGCTGGGAGCACAGGATGAGTCACATAGCTTGGATGGCGCTAGTTTGTGTCCAGGATGTGCAAAGAGGCCGAACTTTGCTAGGGACCCCAAGGGGGGCGTCACATTGGCCCTGACGCTTCCGGGGTGGGAGATGGGGAAACCGGCAGGGATTGCTTCTCCTAATCGTGCAACAGCGAACCCTACTGGCCAGACACAGAGCATCTTCAGAGGCAGGGCTGGTCTGTGTTCTTCTCCTACCTCTGTTCTGGATTGCTCGGCCTAAAAGCGATTCTGGCTTAAGGCTTGTGAGATCTGAGGGCGCGTGAGCATCCTCCGAACATCTGTGCTGTGTGGGGACTCACTGCAGTGAGGAGAAAAACATAATTGGACATTCCAAATTAGGGAGAGGGGAGAGGGGGGGGGGAGATACATAAAAGTAATTGGTCACTCTAAAATTAAAAAAAGAAAATAAAAAATGTGTCCTACAGGCACCTAGTGTTGCAAAGCGCTACAGTACAGGACATGTGTGCTCATCTCAAACCACCAAATCGGTTTGATTCAGTCGGTAGCTGGAGAGGGGTTTGTTTTGAGCATTTACTTGTCAAGCGCTTGCAGGGAAGCAGAGCACCAAAGCTCATACAGGTATATATCCCTGAGTGATGTCAGTGTGTTGCATTTCACAACAGTTCATATACAGCACAGGGGACATTGAGAAGAGGCTTTGATATGTATCAACATGTGTAGCTTTGCTTGCTTGTTACTAGTTTTTTCTAGATAGACTTGTTTCCTCAAGATCTTGTAAATTATGCTCTCACAGAGATTGTTTGTTTGACACCTTGATAAACCACAAGTTTGTTTTATTTAATAGTATTCATCAAGTGGGGTCAGGCATTGGAAATGAAGCTCTATGGCCTCCTCTGTTGCTTTTAGTAAGTCTATAAAGATAACTGGCCAGACATTTTATTCTAATGAGTCAGGGATTGCCACGAAAGATCTGTTTTTAATGAAAGTATAAATCCTAGCTTTGAGCTATAGGCTTAATAACCTTCTCACTACAGCCTGTTGTCTACGTGCGGTATTATCTTTTGATATGATTTATAACAATAAACTTGTCTTAACAGGAGAAATGGAGTGACTCCAGACGCTGGCAGCTGTCTGTAGCGACCGAGCTTCCTGAACGGGAAGCGGTGATGCGTGAAGGAGGCTCAAGTTTCGGGAGAAAGCCTTTTGGCGGGGGTAGGGGTGGGGGAAGAGGTTTCAACAGGAACGACAGGTTTAACAACAACCACAGAGGCCAGAAAAGAAGCTTCGGCCGTGCATTCGATTACTAAACTGCTGAACTTGGAGGACTAAATTCCTGCCCCCCCGGAAACCGCCAGCCCATGGCACTGTCCAAGAAATCACATCAATGCTTATAAACAACGTTGTATATTCTTAACAAGTGTACTTGGAAATTGATGAACGATTGCTTTTCAGTTGCATTCTTTTGTGTATAAGCCCATTCACTGGAATGAGATCGGTTTCATTAAAGGTGTTACCCAATATATGTGTGTATTTATTGTTTTATTTATATTTTCTTCAATTGTCAAAGTGACTAAAAGGGATTATTCAGTAGAATCCATATGTTACAATCACGTAGGGGAATACAGAAATATTAATTTCTCGTAGTTCCAAATATGGTTGACACTGTTTCTCCTCATCATGCTTCTTCCAAGTGGACCCCACTGGCAAGGCACCTGGTGAGCAGAAGCTGGTACTTGCAGGGATGGCCTTTGTTCTCCAGAGGCCGGCAGAACCTTCAGTTCTCCTGAGCTGTTGTATGGAATTGCTGCAAAGAGGGAACAGAATTGTACATTCTAAATTAGAGAGAAAATAGGAGGTCAAATATTTGTATAATTTCTAAAAACAAAACTGTACTAATGCTGTAGGATGTGAGGACATGCACAAGCGCTGTACATTTATTTGGGTTGTGTAAGAAATTGCAACTCCGGCATAAATATCAAGTTAACAGACCTGTATGTCAAGGACAAATTACTCAAAATACAGATCATCATCACTAGAAAAGATAACTAGAAGATTAGTAAATCAATATATTTGGGTATGCCAAAATATTCATCACATTTTTATCATAGCCTCCTATAGGCATTTTGGATTGCATTGTCTAGACTGATGAAGGATTTTATAAAAATGTTTTTTTAGTTTTACTTGTTTATGAGGACCCCTGGTTTATTAACGAGACTGATATGAACTATTTAGTTTCTGTCCTGTGCTTTCTGTAAAGTTACTTTGTGCTGAAAGGGTTAAAGCACTTCAATAATTTTCTGGTTGGTTGAAATTGAGGGGAGAATAAAGTCCTGGAGCATGTGTTAACAAGAAAGGCTTCAGGACGTGAAAGCATCAATGCTTTTTAGGAAGCATCTCAAGTATCCTGTACAAGAAACAATGATCTTTCAGCTGTTAATTTGGCATTTATCTTTTTATATTTAACACCAACAAGAAAATGCCTGTACAGATGATCTCATTGTCTATAATAGAATTCACATTATATTTGTCAATGGAGCCTGATGAACAGCAATATATCTTTTAACTAGTGGTGTTCAGTATAAACCAATTGTAAATCAGTATTGAATTAACCAATCATCCATAATTAGTATTAAATGCTTGTGTACATTTATAAATACTAAAAGAGAATGACAAGTGTTGCAACTAGAAGGCTTTCTCAAAAACGATTCAAACAGCATCTATGTACATCAGTCTACGGTATCACAACTCTGCAACACTGAAAGGTAGCAGATATGGAATAAACAAAATAATACCACTATACTAGAAAATATTTTCCAAGTAAGATAGTAACAAGCCTCTCCCCTATCCTTTAATCTTTATCTTTCTTTACCTTCTAAAAACAGTTCTTATCTTGATTTTCCACAAAACATTGAAGACTTCTAGATGAAGCATTTGTCAGGTTTCTTTTAGTATTTATAAATTGAATTGCTCAACCAATCAACAGGGCTTCATTTATTTCTAAATAAATAAACAACCAACAGATCTACATATGATACAAGAAAAAAAGAATCAAATATATAAACAAATACACTAGATGAAGAGGGTTGCACACCAAAACATAAATGTGATTGTGCGCCATATCATATCAAAAGTATCACAGGTTGAGGTCTTTGATCTTTTTCATGGTTCACTAAAAAAATAATAATCTTACAGAATATAATGAAGAGGGATGTTTTACAACAAATTCGAATCTTCATTTAACCAGCTGCTTTCCCTATTGACTGACATACTTTCCGCCATTAGCATGCTTTGACCTAGAAGACACTGCTGAGGTGAAATGATCCAGGAAGTTTAAGTACAAACAGATAACCCAAGAAAAAGAGTTATAGATTTCTTTAAATGAAAATGCATATATGCTATGACATGTGTTTCTTTCAAACCTGCATGCTTTGAGATCTATGTACCCAATGGGAGTGCAAAGCAGGTAAGATTTATGGAATTATTTTGTAGATGCAATTGCTTTAAAGATCCACATTTTGAATCACAAACATAACGTAGTAGAGTTAACAAACCTAGTTGTGCAATCCGCGGACATAACTACTTTCTGTGGAAAAAATCTGTCCTATCCAAACAAACGCCGTCTTCATGACTAGGACTCTGCAGCCAGCACAGTGTTTTCAGTGATTAATTTCAGATCATGTTATCAGTAAAACAAATTTAAAAAATCAGAAAGACATTCCACAAGGACAGAAAGATTCAAATCTCAAGTTTGTGTTTGTGAGTTTGAAGTTATGTTGTGTAGCTTATTTTGCTACACATTAGACTGTATGTAATTGTTATAAAAACAGATAAGCCCAACCGCAGTTTAAGATATGCAGATTTATTTAAGGTTTTGTTATATAATTGAAGGTCAAGTACATATACTGCTGAGAGAAATCAGATACAGATGCATTTCCTTGCTTTGTCTCCCTTCACCATTTGGTTACATTGGACGTCAAAAGATTCAATATTTCATTCCATTCTTAACAGCGCATTTTGAGTTCTTTACTTAAAACCCCTTTCAGTGAGGAAGCAATGGGCTACTGATTTGGTGAATGACAAATCCGCAGTTCAGTATTCACAAATCTGTCACAAATCCAGTTTTCAGTTGAATTGCAAGATAAATCAAGTGTGACATGTCTAAAGTTTGGATATCATCAGTGTATGCTATATCCTAAAGCAATTTATTCTGACAATTGCTGTACTATTATTAAAAAGTAGATCAGATTGATTAGACTGCTATGCCACATGAATCTGGGGGTGTATGGAGGCACCCTGCCCTTGTCACACAGTTTTTACATATATCTTAATAACTGCTTATTTAATTATGATGAAGCCTTCATAATTGGATTCTGAAGCCTAGAACTGTCTCCCAGACCAAACCAAAGCTGACTCATAATGTGGAATGACCATTGGGTCCTGCATTAGTCTCTATGTGAGATTGCTGAGCTAACCGGAATCCCAAAGTCAGTAGTTTGTTGTGGCCTCATGGAAGAAAACCGACACTATCTGCTTCCAGTGCTGCATGGCAAAAATAACCCGAAGAGGCAAGAGGATACTGGAGAGGAACAAAATGAGAGCCAAGGCTGCATCGTTTCAAGAAGCTGTCTGTATGAAAATTCATTCATGAACTTGGTTACCAAGGAGCTGCACACAAGCCTCTCATTAGTGGGACAAGGAACACCGACTGTGGATCAGTGAGAAGATGCAGGGATGAACCCAGGTATTGTTGAAAGTTGATGGAGGTGTCTGTGTCTGCAGTGGGATCTGGTTTCATGCTGGTGAATGGTCTTCACCAATATGGTTTGGATATTTCTGACCTCTGTTTGGCCAGGTTCATGCAAACAATTCCCAATTATTGTTGGAGGGTAGTCCATATTCCAGTACAAAGTTACTTTCCCTGATTCCACAGGCTTGAAATTCGCTGTCCACATTACGCTATTATCTGCCGTATAAACGCATTCAGCCCCTTCTCTTGTGTCACTTGCTGGAGATCATGGTTGAATGTCAGCATAAATTATCAGGAAATAAAGGCTTCGGTCCTTCATTCCCCATAGAGAAGTCAGCTTGTGTTGAGTGTCCTGGCTGTCCGATCCCTTCATCTGCGCAAAAGAAAGTACCTATTAATACATAAGCATCCCACTGAACACAGGATTGCTAATATTCTCAATTTACTGTTTTGATTAAATCCAGATTTTTTTGATCACCTCTGACCTTGGGCCCTCTTTCTTATGACTTAAGTCTTTAAAATCTTAAAAGGTGTTGACACAGTTAACCCGGACCAATACTTTAAGCGCAGCACAGAAACCAGGACCAGAGGACACAGATGGATATTAAGTGGAACTTAGGACAGAGACACTTCTTTACACAGAGAGTGGTGATATATGGAATGAGCTTCCTAATCATGCTGTTGAGGCAAAATCACTTAGATCCTTTAAGACTCAACTTGACAAAGATCTGAGATCAATCATCTACTTGGAACCGGGCTGAATATCCTCCTCTCGTTCGTAAATGTTCTTATTTTTTATGTTGTAATCTTAATGCATTACCCATTTATTTTGATAAGATCAAACATGTATCACATATCTCATATATAGAATAATGTATAATGTGATATCTTGTAAAAAATGATAAGTCGCCCTGGATAAGGGCGTCTGCTAAGAAATAAATAAATAATATATATATATATATATATATATATATATATATATATATATATATATATATATATATATATATATATAAAGTAGGGCTTATATGCTTATAAAGTGCAGCCTAATATGTTGAAAATACTTCCTTGAAATTCACTTTAAGCACTGACTTGAATTTCAAGCAGTCCTTTTCAGCTCACGACATTTAACTGCTGCCGTGGTCAATTATCTAGCAGGTAATGGGACTTTTCGTTAACGAGAAATTCAAATGTTACATTTTAGTCCTTTATGGTGAAAGATATTTCATTCAAATGCCAGAAAATTGAATCATTTTTTCTAGCATTCAGAAACTCCATAACAGAGAGTAAGCAGTTAAAAAAATATATATATGTGTTTCATGATCTGATACTCACTGAAAAAACTTAACCATGGCGAAGTGACAAAGGACCTGGAATTTTTACTGTTGCCATACGAATCATTCCATTGATCCATATTTGTCAGGTGGTCGACTATCTGAAATAATAAAAATAATTTGTCAGTAAAGAAGGCAGTTTATTTGTGACAATTCACAAAAAGTTACCCTGAGTCAAAACCACACGCCTGTTAAACATACACAGTTAATATACTGAGCATCAAAAGAAACTTATCACTTATATTTGAGCATCAAAAGAAACGTATCATTTATATTTGGGTAAAATTCACTAGATGTGATCGATAAATGACAAACTCTGTTTTAGAGCAGGTGCAGTGACTTTTTATTGTACTGATTAACAACTGACATCACGAAGATGCTGCAAAATGAAGATCTGTCGATCTTGGGCAGGTGTTGTGACTCTTGGTCTCCCAGTTCGTGGCCTGTCATTGACAGAGTGTGTCTGGTTATACCATCTCGTAAGGTTTGAAATTGCTGGCTGTGAGCACCCAAGACGCTGAGCCACAGTACGCTGCCCTAGTCTAGCCTCCAGCATGCAACATGCGATTGCACAAAGACGCTGCTGTCTTGATAGACGTGGCGTATTGGTTTTTTTCTGTGATTTTCTTTATTGCTTTTATTCAAGCTTGCAATTCAACAGCTGAAATCACTCTATATCCAGTGTCCAATCAACCGTCTCACTAATTAGGTGATTAAGTGCATATGCATCAGTCATAGTCACTCAAGCATGTCATGGTCAAGGATGAATGATAGAGTGATTAAAAAGAAACCAAAAACATTTCATCAATATCCATCATTTATATACCTTTTTTTTCGAAAATAAATGTGTTATAATAGTGATAAGTTTCTTTTGATGCTCGGTATATATTCGTAAGTTATGTACAGTACAGTGCTTAACTTTGATGGAAACAATTGAACTAAATTATAGTATATATGGATATTGAAAATTAAAGTAGATGTCTTATATGTTATGGGTTTGGAATTAACTTCTTTTTTGTGCGAATCTTTAAAAGTTTAGTAAAAGCATAGCAAAATGTACAATAATAAAGCACATTGAAAACATGGTAAACCATTGGAAAGCATTGGAAAGCCCAGAGAGGTATGGTAAAGCAATTTGAAAGACATGGTAAAGTGAAGTATAACCATGGGAAAAGCATGGGAAAATGCAAAACTACTATAAACATTTACCGCGGTAACATTTTTATTACAAAAACATGGTTATAAAAAGCTAATCTTAATAATTGCCAGACTTTGCCAAACTACAAGACAAGACAGACAGCATTCACTTAGTTTGTATTATTAGAATTAGTAATTAATTTGAAAAGTATCTTTCATTTTAAAAATTAAAAGCATTTTTTCAAAGCTTATACTTCAGTCTTTAAAAACTAAACTAATATAATTAAAGCACTGTTAAGCACTGTTAATCAGATTTAATGGATGTTTCCATACAAAAATGTAGGTGAAACTTAACTTTGAAAATTTTCCACCCAGAATATCAAATTAGCAGCTGTTTCTCAAGATAGTGTTCAAACTACCTCACCTGCTGTACAGCATCTGAGTGCTCATCTTGAATGGAGGAACTCCCTTTATTGGCTGTAAAATATAAAGGGAAATTGTCATCAGTATTTCTGAGCAATGCCAAAAAAAAAATACAATTACTGTTTTTGTACTTCTTTTAACATAAACCATCCAATGTACAGACCAATAAGCCTGACTTATATTATATGTAAACTTATGTATAATAAGATCTAAAATGGAAAATTACCTACATGGTAACAGTATCCTGGGAGACAGTCAGCATGGTTTTAGGAAAGGGAGATTGTGTCTAACTAGCATACTTGATTTTTTTGAGGATGTAACACTGACAATGGATAATTGCACGCAAAGCATACAAATGGTTTATTTAGATTTCCAGAAAGCTTTTGACAAAGTCCCGCATAAACGATTAATTCTCAAACTGAACGCAGTAGGGATTCAAGGAAATGTATCCACATGGATTAGGGAGTGGTTAACATGTAGAAAACAGAACGTACCGATTAGAGGAGAAACCTCAAAATGGAGTGAGTTAACCAGTGGAGTACCACAGAGATCAGTATTGGGTCCTCTTCTCTAACTAATCTACATTAATGACTTAGATTCTGGTATAGTAAGCAAACTTGATACATTTGCAGATGACACAAAAATAGGAGGAGTGGCAAACACCGTTGGAGCAGAAAAAGTCATTCAAAATTATCTAGACAGCTTTCATAACTGGGCAGACACATGACAAATTACATTTAATAGAGAAAAGTGTAAGGTATTGCACGCAGGCAATAAAAATGTCCATTATAAATACCATATGGGAGATACTGAAATTGAAGAAGGAATCTATGAAAAAGATCTAGGATTTATGTTGACTCAGAAATGTCTTCATCTAGACAATGTGCCGAAGCTATAAAAAAGGCCAACAAAACGCTTGGCTATATAGTGAAAAGTATTTAATTTAAATCAAGGGAAGTAATGTTAAAACTTTACAATACATTAGTAAGACCTCATCTAGAATATTGTGTTCAGTTCTGGTCACCTCGTTACAAAAAGGATATTGCTGCTCTAGAAAGAGTGCAAAGAAGAGCGGCCAGAATTATCCCGGGTTTAAAAGGCATGTCATATGCAGACAGGCTAACAGAATTGAATGTGTTCAGTCTTGAACAAAGAAGACTATGCGGTGATCTGATTCAAGCATTCAGAATTCTAAAAGATATTGACAATGTGGACTCAAGGGACTTTTTTGACCTGAAAAAAGAAACAAGGACCAGGGGTCACAAATGGAGATTAGATAAAGGGGCATTCAGAACAGAAAATAGGAGGCACTTTTTTAAACAGATAATTGTGGGAGTCTGGAACCAACTCCCCAGTAATGTTGTTGAAGCTGACATCCTGAGATCCTTCAAGAAGCTGCTTGATGAGATTCTGGGATCAATAAGCTACTAACAACCAAACGAGCAAGATGGGCCAAATGGCCTCCTCTCGTTTGTAACCTTTCTTATGTTCTTATGTAATGTCCATGAAAGAAGTCAATGCTTCTGATTTGTGAAGTGATTGTGAAGTAACTGTGAAGTGTGGCAATGCAATACCATATACATTCATTTTAGAACATGAAGAAAGAGTTTTTTAAAAAATCCAAGCAGGTTTCAAATATAGTGCACAAACAGCAAAGTGTTACGAAACAATGCATTCCCTAAAAGACATTCTCAAAAACATGATTTATTCATATTTGTTATATCTTACAGGGGCTTTTTGTATCATCAATGTGAATCTAAAGGCTAGCATAAGAGACTAATGATTAAATTAGTCTCTTACAGCCCTTATTGGAAAAAAAAACAAAGGCAACTTAAAATGGTCTTCAGCTGCAAGGCTTGTGGCTATGAACCTTCTTGTTCTTAAATTTTTCAAAATAAGTCTCAATAAGGTTATGAAAAATAGCAACAAGACAAGAATTAGAAATCAATTAACATGAATGACACATGGGCAAGATAATAATACATGTTTTAAACCTTTTCCATTCTACCTTTAACCCTTTCATCCATGGTGACCTCTTTATGTGGGGGCATATGGAAGATGCAAATGCACGATAGCCTCGTATGATGATGCTATCCCCCCCAATCCCCCCCACCCCCCATTTAAAACAATGGAAAAACATAGTTACGTGTCCAAAACTACTTTTTTCAGCTATTTTAAAAATATATATTTAATGCATGAAAGTGTTAATACAGTATGCAGAAATGCTTATTGCTTTGTGGTCCTCTAGCCCAAACTACACAAGATGCCATCTCTTCCAGCAATTAGAGACACCAAACACACAATGTATTATAATACACGCCTCCTCGTTTGAGTTTTGTTACAAACCTCATACCTTTGTCTGTGAAGCTGTAAGAAAGGCTCTGGTTGGCTGGGGATTGGGTTTTCATTGTTTGGATCGGGCAGTAGCTGTTTATGTTGTGGCAGGCAGCAGGATTATATCTGCTTTGCATGTTTGCAGCATCCATATATTTAGAGAAGGCCACTGAAAGAAAGAAAGATACAAGTTTTTCTAACACTTCCTCATTTTATCTCAGAAGATCAGATTTAAGGAAACGCTAAAGTAGTTGTGGCTAACTTTCCTAAATCTTATCAGTCATGCATATTCCCTACATAGACCTCAAAAGTGCAGTTTTTAAAGAAACATGTGTTATATTTTCATTTTAAAACATGACATCTGGCTCCCGAGTGGCGCATCCAGTAAAGGTGCTCCACGTGGAGTGCAGGATGCGCTCTATAGTTTGGGTGTCACGAGTTCGAGTCCAGGCTATTCCACAGCCGACCGTGGACAGGAGCTCCCAGGGGGCGGCGCACAATTGGCCGAGCGTCGCCCGGGGGGAGGGAGGGTTAGATCGGCCAGGGTGTCCTCGGCTCACCGCGCACCAGCGACCCCTGTAGTCTGGCCGGGCGCCGGCGGGCTTGCCTGTAAGCTGCCTGAGAGCTGCATGGTGAGTCCGCAGTGTGAAAAAAAGCGGTCGGCTGACAGCACACACTTCGGAGGACAGTGTGTGTGTTCGTCTTCGCCCTCCCGAGTCAGCGCAGGGGTGGTAGCAGTGAGCTGAGCTTAAAAAATAATTGGCCATTCTAAATTGGGAGAAAATAATAAAAATAATTGGCAATGACTAAATTTATATAAAAAATAAATAAATAAATAAATAAATAAATAAAAATGTGACATCTGGTACTACGCTAGGTAAAAGAAAGTTCTCAGTTTGCTTGTTACGTCTTCCGGGAAACTGTTATGCTTGCACTTCCTAGGCCAATTCACCTCAGCGGTGTCTTCAGAGTCAAAGCAATTTACTGGCTGCAAAGTAAGTCTGCCATTATGGGAAGCAGCTGGTTGGTTACAAAAACAAATGGTTGTAAATCTACACAGTATATACAGTGATTTTAATACAGAAGAAAACATGTCCATGGCTATACGTGAAACACAGTTTATCATAATAGTTACTGTACATGTGATGTTTTATCAGTATGAGTATTTTGCAACAAAAGTGGTATGGCCCCATTGTGGAAATCCCATTGTGTTTGGTCTGTGGCAGCCTAAAAGGTTGTGGAGATACCCACCCCCGGGACATACTGATTTTATACAGGAAATATCCAAAATACAAGAACAGATCAAAATGTGAAACACAAACAAAAAGTCATTTTGTGATGAGTAACCAGTTACTACTGAAAGTGTCTCACCATTAAATTCCTCGAGAGGGTGGTAGCTGTCTGTCCTGGGAATGTCTGATGGATAAGATGAGCAGTCTTGTGCTGTTTGCACGTCACTGTACATCTCTTCTTTCACAACTGTAAGGGAATATGACAAACGAGTAAGCAGCTAAACCAGAGCTGTCAAACCTATCGATGAACACAAAGCCATAAGAAAATAACAAAGGAAAAAAAATGTAACTGGACTACAAATCTCTTCAGTATAGTTCATTACACAGGTTGTATGTTTAATTTGTTTTTGCACTTTAACTTGCTTCTACCAAAAACCACAAATGTCCAGACATTACCTCTGAATCAATACATAGGGGCAGAATGACAACCAATTTGACAGAATAGCTGAGGTACAAGTAGTAGGTTGACTAGTTGCCTCTTAAAACATGTCAATACAACTGAATTCGATCATTTCTGGTGTTCCCTTTGTGAAAGTTGTGTTTTGCTATATTTAAATGTATTAATGTTCTAAAATGTCATTTATTTGTTAAAGGATTGCAACTGCAACTACACTTCGGTCCATCTGAAACCTCACACACAATTACTTCACAATCATGTGACGTGTCATTAGTCGACTGTCACTTTTCTTTCCACTTCTTGATTATTCTGTGCTTATAGAGTCAAGGCTTATTCCGTGGACAGGCCTGAGCTCTCAGAACATGTACTTTCTCTCAGAACATATACTTTCCTGTTTAGAAACCGTGCTGCTATAAGTGATTAGTGTTTATAAAACCCTATTCATAGCTCAAACCTTTTCTCTTCTTGGGGATTTTAAAGGATGGCAGCATTAAGTAGACCCTAAAGGCATTGTTTCCTTTCTTGATACTCTTGTTGTGAAGTTCCTTCACATCCGGCAGTGAATTCAGAGCACATCTAAAGTTGGCTTTCCATGTCTTGGGGTCTGGATTGTCGATGCCTGGTTTGTATTTCCCTGAATAAAGAAACACAACATACTGACTTGTACACATAAAGCAGGCTCATTTTATTGGAAACCTCTATAAATCGGAAGCTTGAGGTAATTCAATAGAAAGATACCTATGGGACTTTTAAAGTCAATACAAAACTAATTGAATACGTTAAACATAAGACCGTTTATATGAATGCAATGCAAAGGAAAGTTAGCTGTACTGTCATTCATTATTATAAGAAATAGCAAACCCGTTTTCACCTCATCATCTCTTATCTTTAGTTTGAGCCATAGTCCAGCTCTCGCAGTTACTTTTAAAAAGCAGCACAATCGGCTGTACACAACTGCACAGATCTGTGTGACTAAAAGGCAAACTTTTAACCAAGCAAAAAGCAGAATGGACTACAGTACCTCAAAGTATAGCATGCAAACGGTGAGCTTTTTTTAAACTCGTATGGTACCCGATATTATTTTAGATAATTGCTATATGTACTTCTTTCAAAACTGCACACACAAGATTAATGGGTCTATTTTGCTCCCCTTTACTACATTAATATAGAATTGCGGAATTGTGAAAATAGCATTGAAAGAATACTACAATAGAATGGAATAATACTGATATACAAGTATACAGAGTGAGTCTCCTTAAATATTAACAATATTGAAGAACAGACATTTTTCATTTGCATATCTTCCTCCGGTTTTTGCCATGATCCAAAAATTCTGTGGGATTCAGTGGGAATAATGACTCACCCTGTATAATAGCTGATTTTCCTATTACAATATTTTCCAAGGAATTCTGCTGGTTTAGGTTCAATTATGCTCTGCTTGTAAAGGCACGTTGCCTGCCATCTCTTTCAAAATGTATTTAAAAAAGACAACCTTTAAAACCAAAAAAGGTCTGCACTCAAAAATTAGAAATGATTTCCTTTATTTAAATTAAAAACTTTTTTTTTAAAAAAATGTGCAGTTCTCAGTCACGAACATGTCTCGCCTGTAGGCGTCATCAGCGTTCACAGGTGCCTGTGATACTGGTATGTATAATTGTATAAAAGTATGTATAAGGGGGGGCTCCCGAGTGGCACATCCAGTAAAAGCACTCGCTAGGGTGCAAGATGCACTCTATAGCCTGGACGTCGCCGGTTCGAGTCCAGGCTATTCCACAGCCGACCGTGGACGGGAGCTCCCAAGGGGCGGCGCTCAATTGGCCGAGCGTCGTCCGGGGGGGGGGAGGGTTAGGTCGGCCAGGGTGTCCTCGGCTCACCGCGCACCAGCGACCCCTGTAGTCTGACCGGGCGCCTGCGGGCTTGCCTGTAAGCTGCCCTGAGCTGCGTTGTCCTCCGACGCCGTAGCTCTGAGGCGGCTGCACGGTGAGTCTGCAGAGTGTAAAGAAGCGGGCGGCTGACGGCACACGCTTCGGAGGACAGCGTGTGTTCATCTTCGCCCCTCCTGAGTCAGCGCAGGGGTGGTGGTGGTGAGCTGAGCCTAAAAAAATAATTGGGCATTTCAAATTGGGGAGAAAACAATAAAAAAACCAATTGGCAACGACTAAATTTAAAAAAAAAAAAAAAAAAAAAATGTATAAGTATGTATAAGTACACACTTTACCATCTTATCTAAAAGACACCACTGATTTCTTGATTAAATTACAAAAGATTCCATTACTAACGGACACAGATTGGTTGGTAACGTTTGATGTAACTAGCCTTTATATAAACATACCTGACGTTGATGGCATAAAGGCATTGGAATTTTATCTAAACAGAGATCTAGTCTTAATCCACCCACTGAGTTTCTACTTCAATTAGCTGAGATTGTTCTACATAAAAAATATTTTTTTTATTTGAATGGGACTTCTATCTTCAACTACAGGGTACTGCGATGGGTCCCACCATGGCACCTAATCACACCAATTTATATATGGGTCTTTTTGAAAATGAACATATATATACAAATGATCCCTTTATTGATTGTGCATGCCATTGGTACCGATACATTGATGACATTTTCTTCGTTTGGACTGGTTCCAAAGACAAACTTTATGAATTCGTAGAATGATTAAATAATCTAATAACATCTTTAAAATTTACATGTAACCCTAATCAATGCTCAATCGACCTTCTTGATGTAACTGTGATAAAGAGTGGAGGATCTTTGAATACCACGATACACAGAAAAGCAACAGAGAGAAACACTTTACTACATGCTAAGAGTTTTCACCTAACTCATTTAAAACAAGCACTTCCATTAAGCCAAATGTACATAGGATCTGTAATCGGAAATTATTAGATATGCATAACCGCTTTTTACAACAAGGTTATCCTGATGGATGGCTTAATGATGCATCTAAAGTTCAAAGTATCAATAGGTCAGACTTTTTAAAACCTCACAGTAAAGCCTAAAAAGTCTTTTTCTGTATTTTTCCCCTCTACATATAATCCTCATAGTCGTGCCTTAGAAGAGATTGTGCGTAAACATTGGAATATCTTATCTACAGATATACATCTGGGTTCTACATTTAAAGATCCTCCACTCTTTTCTTTTAAACGGTATTAAAATATAAAAGACGTTGTGGTTAAAGCAGATCATTTTGTTCACCCTCCCCCTTCTTTATTCCTCTTCCAGGATGCTATCCCTGTTTAGGTTGTGCTCAGTGTAACACACTGTGTAAAACAGATAGCTTTACACATCCTTTAATAGGTAAACGTTTTTCCATCAAACAAAGGATTACATCTAACTTAGTCTATCTATTATTTTGTCCGTGTGGCCGTGGATATGTTGGCAAAACCCTTAGACCAAGATTAAGCAAACAAAAGTGCAGTGAGCTGCAATGACCCTTCATCCCCGATAGCCAGGCATTACAGTGAGTTTGCGCATAATGTCAATTCATTGAAATGCATAGGAATAGAAACCGTTTCTGTAAGTAGAAGAGGAGGTGATGTTGCTGTTAAATTATTGTGAAGAGAAACTTTTTGGATTTTTAAACTAAACACATTAATGCCCAAGGGACTCAATGAAGACTTTGAATTATCTCCATATCTTTCATTTGTTTAATTTTACTTATTGTTTCGTTTTGGTATGAATGAGTGTCTTTACTGTTTAATATTCAATAATGAATGCATACAATTAATTGTTTAATTGTATGCATTTCTATATTCTCTGGGTTATTAGTATAACTCTTTTAACCTTTGTTAGCCTAAGTATGACATTGATATATTGTTTGATAAATAGACATTGTATAATATGCCATTCATTTTTTGTTCATGTAATGAATGACAAGGATTATTTAATTGTAAAACATGTCGAGTTATACTGAATATAATTGTAAAATGATTAACATCTCTACTAATTAAGTAATTATACATACTTAAAAGGTCCCAGTATAACAGGCACCTGTGAACGCTGATGAAGTCTACGGGCGAAACATGTTAGTGACTGAGAACTGCACATTTAAAAGAAAAATGTTTTTAATTTAAATCAAGGAAATAATTTCTAATTTTTGAGTGCGGACCTTTTTTGGTTTTCTTTATAGTTAATGTTTTGGTTTTATTTTATTTTTTTAAAAAGACAAACCTTAAAATGCTACAAACCACAAAGCCTTGTTGTCAAGTTATATCAAGCTTAAACATACTGTATTTATGTAATTCTGAGTAAACTAGTACACATACACTTCAAAATGCCTCATTCCAAAAAATAGTTACACAACTATAGTTTCAACTCAACACATCATTATTTCATAAAGTACCTCTGGTTTAAGCTAGTTGGGCAAAACTTTCACTTTATTAAATTCTTTTCAGTTCTCCTATTTGCTAAGGTTGTTTAAAGCCACTATAAAAGACATACTGGCATGGTATGCTAGCCAGATTATTTCTTTACCTGTGTGCATTGCCCAGTTTCTGAAAAGGCTTGCATCCTTCTCAATGTTCCAGCCCTGACGTGCTGCATGCTTCCATGGAATCTGGAACATTCCTGACTTCTGAAGGGGGAAATAAGAATACTTTTAAATAAATGTTAGCTTGCGAGGTTCGGGGGGGTGGAGCTGGGGGGGCCGCTAATCTCTAATCTTTCAATTTTCTAATCTCCAGTTAATTAGTTCTATTTACTATTTAAGACCTGATCACCTGCACCTTTTCTGTCTAGTGTTTCGTTTTTTCTCCTCCTCCACCTTCTACATGCCTTCGCATCGGTCATCTCTGGGGGGCAAGTGAGGCTCACTTCCCCGACCTCAGGGCTAGGCAGCCGCCTCCCTTACCTCAGGGGTTCTCACCCCAGGCTCTCTTCTATTCTGCCTCTCTTCAGGACGTGGTCACTCGTGCCGAGTCCTATACTAACCTCAATGCTCTGTCTTTATTTTCAGGTCCCAAGCAGCATGATGTCTCGGCCAATCAGGGGTTTTACGAGCGCCCCTTACATAAGCCTCAAATGCTGGGTACCTCTCTCATCTCCTCCCGAGGGGTGGCTTTTCAAGTCTAACCCTCATATGTGTTTTCAGGTTGCCGGGTCCTCCGCCCCTGGGATGTCGACAGCGTCGGCCCCAGTCGACGACCTCTTTTCTATCCCGTTTCCGGTTGCCGGGTCCTCCGCCCCTGGGATGTCGACAGCGTCGGCCCCAGTCGGTGACCACATTCTGTCCTACTAACTGCTCCTTGCTGCTTCTTCTGCCTTATCTTTCCCCCCCAGCTCACGCCCAGTGAATGCTTGTTTATAAATATGAACAAAGTGGCTGTTTGTTGTTCCTTGATATAGGATGGTGGAATACAATTCATTTTGTTTCTTTCCTTTAAAAAAAATAAATAGAATTACACAGATTTTGCCTCAAACTGCAGTCATTGCAGTCAAAACTAGGCACAGCATTTTTGCAGGTGTTTTACACCAGTATTCCCCAAGATTTGAGATGCCCAACAGGAGTAAAGACCAACGAGCATCCTCATCTTAGTGAGGGGAACTGCAGGGCGCTGAGTGAATCTCAGTCAATTTTCCTTTTCAAGCCTGTGGGAATGTAACGGCCAATGAACGTCAACTCAGCAGGACTAGGATTTGAACTTACCCTGCTCTCGATGTGGCATAGACTAAAGGTGAATTACTGGGCCAGGCAAGTGATCCATTTATCTAGAGATATATACCTGGGGTGTATCGTGGCTCCCCAGGTGTTGCATGTGGCCCGTTGGTGATATTATGAAGACCACTAATCTAAACAGTGGTGAATCTTCATACAACCATCTAAATACTAAAACTCATAAACCTGTGGGACTTCTTTGAACGGTATTATTAATTGTGTTTAGTTATATTAATAAAAGGAAAAGGGGAAAACATTAATATCCCACTGAATAACACCCCTGATTAAATTCTTAAAATACAGCTGTTTTGCATTTTGTAACTTTTGAATGAACTAGAAAAAATACTGGTACCACAAGCACCATTAATTACATGTAAAACATTTTTTCAATTTCATATGGCTCAAGAAACAATGCAGATACATTCCCTAGCTAGATTAAACTCATGAAACTTCAGTCCTAATCATACGATTTAACAAGTTCAGAGACTTTTATAACTCGGTATTACATATACTAGCACTGACAACTTACATTTCAGGTTACAAGTATAAAATGCACAAGATGGAAATAGGGAACAAAGACTTTGAAAAGGATCTCAGATTAGGCGTTCATCACTAAAAGTATCTTGCCAATGCTGTGAAGCAATTAAAAAGGGAAATAGAATTAGGCTACATTGCAAAAATGTGTGGAATACAAGTCAAGGGAGGTCATGCTTATATAATACAATGCCATAGTTAGACACCACCTACAATACCTGATGTGCAGTTTTGGTCACCTCACTACAAAAATGACATCGATGATACAGACAAGGGCAACTAGGCTGATCCTAGAACTCAATGACATGAGCTATGAGGAAAGGCTGAAATAATGAAATCTCTTCAACCTGAAGAAAGAATGGAAAAGGGATTTGATTGAAGTCTGTACAATCACACATGGTATAGACACAGTTAACTAAAGACACTGCTCAAATTTAGCACAGATAACAGAACAAGAGGGCATAAATGGAAGCTGAATAAAAGTAGGTTTAGAACAGAAGGTAGGAAGCACTCTTTCACCCGGCAAGTTATAAATGCACAGAATAGGCTACACTGGGAACATTTAAAACTAGACTCTGTCCTATTAAATTAAATCTCCCTAGTAGAGGCGAATGGTGTGCTAACACAGGACAAGCCTTGATGGGGCAATCATATGTACTGTAGATGGCCGTAACTAGCTATGAGGACACCAAGGTCATGTCCTCGTTATTTTTTTGCATCATCAATACTGATGCTCATGTAAAAACTCTGGTAAAGGTCAAAAGACTTAATTTTCTCTGTTGGTTTGCCGCGTAACATAGATTTGGTGGTTGAATAGTAAATACCAAGCAGTCATATAAATACAGTCAGCTATAGCTTGAAACCTAAGTTTGACCTCGGTAGAATGTCAGCTCTGGTTACGATGCTGGTACTGTATGGTGAATGTATTCTTTTTAAAATCTGTTTACCTCATCTACCCACTCCAGTCCTGGGTACTTGTCAGATCGTATCTGTTCCTCCAGCCATGGTCTTAAGCGAAGACGGCCTTGATACATTTTCGTTTGTCTGGTCGTTTTCATTTATTATCACTACAAAATAAAGGAAAACTATTGTAGTGAGAGGAAAGCTTAGAAGTCAATCAACTAATGCCTTCATAAAGGTCTGAAACTTCAAGACATTTAAAGAAAGTTGTTTTAATCTGTTTTGATTAATTAAGTGTTGTGTGCATGTGTAGGGCCTAAAGTTTGATACAGACTTTAAAAAAAAAAAAAATAGTCCTACTTTAGTAGCCTTTTACTTCAAAGTGTAAATTGCTCCTTGTTTACAGAAATAAGAAAATCATCATTTTACAACAATACAAGGAAAACAAAATTGGAAGATTTGCTTAATGGTCTGATATAAAATAAACTTTATTAAGCTGAATACAGACTTTCAGATAATAAAATACCCTAAATGAAATACCTGATGTGTTTGATTAGTAATATAAGTTCAGAGTAAAAGTCACTGAAATTTAACTTAACCTTGAACACTTTCAACTGGACACAAAAGTTATTTTTATTTATGAATAACCCTTTAAGATGTGCTAATATATATGCATGCTTCCGTATCTCGTACAGTATTTTACTTAGAATAAAAGCAAAATTAACAGTAATAAATAAACATGTTTAAAATATCTAAAACAAATCTTCAAGATTAGTGTTAAACTTTTCAATTATGAGCTATTGCAATGCATTCTGCAGTATTAGCAGACACGGTAAATCTGAACATTTGCTTACCTTGTTACTGAGTACACCAAGACGATTTCCTTTAACAGTGTGATCAAACTCTGATTCTTGATAACAGCACTAGAAAAAAACTATTTATATAGTATGTTTTCTTTTACTCCTCCTTTTTCCTAAGAATCCTACACCCACATACTTTGTCCAAACACTTCCTTTTTCATCTGGGCACATCGCCATTATTTTTTTTTAGCAAGACGTAGCACCATCTAAAATTGAACAAACAGTACAGTATTTACATACAGACACATTTTACATAACACTTGAAAGAAGAAAAACGTAGTGGTAATATTTCAAATGGGTTCAATTATTCCTGAGTTTGTATTCTCAGTAGACTGTTGTAGGTGTACTTCAGTAAAAAAAATACTGCATTTATCACTAACAAAATGTAGTTTTTTCATCGAAATGTTGGACTACCTAACAAGTAGACTAAATCCAATTTATGGCAGTGCCATAGCCATTATAAAGTATAGCAGGAGGTGCCATACGTTTTGATTTCATTCAGGGCAAGCGGATATTAATCTAAATTCTGTGTGGCACTTTAGCTTTGGCAGATTAATGATTCCCATTACATGAAAGTAGGTGTTAAAACATCATGCTGATATTGAACTCTCGCCAAGATAAGCACCAACTAAGACATAACTTCTTTTGCTGTAAACTAATGTGATCCATCTGTGTTTCCTTCCATCTGATGATGTAGATATCCTTCTGCCTGGTGTTGATGGCTGAAGTGTAATGCTGACTCCAGGGATCAACCACAATGCGGCCTCCCTAGCACATCAGCCAGTTGCTGCTCCTCTCTGCTGCTTCAGATAAGTTCTTCACTGTGCGACGCAACTCTTGGCCACTGAATCCGACGTCTCTGAGAAACCGAGTTGTAGAGTGTGCTACAAATCCTCAACAACCTACCTCCACTGGGTAAACCCGGACTCTCCATCCTCACTGTTTCGCTTCAGTGGCTAGTTGAGCGTACCAAAGTTTCATACGCCTCATCCACAGCATCCTCCCGTTGCACTGTTAAATCTACCAGGTGAACAAGGCGTGCTGATCCAGACCACAAGACACATGTCAAGTTGAAGGTTAGTGGTGGCAATCTCAGGTGGGAAAATAAGCCATTGTCCAATATCTGCCAGCATTTTCCAGTCTCTAGCAACTTCCAGTTGTCTTAGACAAGTTTTGGTTTTAACACCTTTTCTTGGAGGTTGCTCCCCTGGATGGAGGAATGTTGTTCTTCGTGTGTCATTGTGATGGGGTGCCAGCTCGCCCCTATAATTTGTGTTTATTATTATTTTTACTTTTTATTATGATTTTCATATAATTAATTGCTTAATTGTTAATTATTGGTTAATTGGTCTCCAGCCACAGACCATAAAAGGCAGGTGAAAGGAACCCTTTGTCTAGTGGTTTGGTTTGGTTTGGTTTGGTTTGGTTTGGATTGGATTGGAGAGGAGAGGAGAGACGAGACGAGACATGACACAAAGTAAGTGTTGTCTGTAAAAATGTGTATAAATACCTGTTTCATTTGATTTATTTTGTTCCAGTGTTTTGTTGAAAGCCTTTGTTTTGTGTTTATACCTTTTGTTTGGCCCTAGTGCCTTTTTATTTTGTATTTTTGGTCAATTAAAGTATTTTGTTTCACTGCATTTTCTGACTCTGAGTCTTCCCTCTGCGGCTATCCTGCCACAAGTGGTGTCAGAATAGGATCAATGGGAGGTCTGGGAGAGACAGCACCACCCAGCGTCCCTTCACGATTGTACAGCCATGGTGCACCGTTACCTGGCTGAAGATATGGCAGAGATACCAGCATTCCAGGTACCGGAGTGGGTGGAACTGCCATCTACAGAGCCGGAAGAGGAGGAGCCGCCATCTCCAGAGCTGGAAGGGGAGGAGTTACAGGCTCACCCCCATTTTTTTGGGGGGGGGGGGGGGGGGATGGAAGGACAGCCCTCCATTGCTGCCCGGGGATGCCATGCCCGCACCGCCCGGGGATTCCTGTATTGGATCACCTGGGGATGCTGGTGCACCATCACCTGGGGGTCATTTGTTGTTGACCACTGGGGAGTTGTTGGGGCTGGAGGAGCCAGCCTTGAAATTGCCAGCCTTTTCACCTACCTTTTATGGTCTGTGGCTGGAGCCCAATTAACCAATAATTAACAATTAAGCAATTCAGGCTCCAGCCACATTCTCACATGTATTTTACAGGGAGGAATTTAACCCCCTCCCTGCCGATCCAAAACAAACAAGAATTATAATGAAAATCATAATGAAAAGTAAAAATAATAATAAACACAAATTATAGGGGCGAGCTGGCACCCCATCACGGTCATATATTGCTGGAATTGGTGGCAACCTGGTGGTCATGCTTCGCTTGTCTTCCAATGTTAAGGCCAAACACTGCAGCACCTGGTCATGATGCCAAGTAAACTGTCCTTGGCTAAGACCCACCTTACATCCTGTCAAAATGTGTCTTAATGTTGCTGGTGATGAACACAAAGGATACCACAGATCCTGTCCTACCCATAGATTAAGGTTCTGTGGTGATGGGAGAACATCATATGTTAACCTGATGAGGAAACTGATCCTGCTCTGTTCCATGGTCCATAGATCTCTCCAGCCAATCTTGCGTTGTTCCACACTCTCCCATCTCGTCCATCCTCCCTGCTTGGCCTGGGAAACTGCCTTTATGCACGTCATTGACTACCAACATCCTCCATTGATCTGGTGCTGCTTTGTGCCATGTAGGAGGAGCTGAACTGAGACCAAAGCTTCCTCTTCCATGCTTTACTTGCCCCATGATATCACTGATACAAAGGCAGAATAACTGTTGGCATTAAAACAAAAATTTATAATGCTGCAACATATAAATTAAACATAAAATGAACAACACAAAGACTATACAAGACCAAATGACTAAAAGAAAATACATTGATTATTGTACTTATTAGTGCATTTTAATTATTTAAAGAGACAGTAATCAAATACAGTAAAACGAATCCAGCTCCTCTATATACCAGCATTCTATATCTGTTTCCATTGAATTGAATGGTGTGATACCCTACAATCCTATTCTGGAAGGAGGCATGATTTGTTTTGTCTGCCTTAAAATAAATGTAAATCTGATGGAAGTCTGGCACCAAGTCATGTGATTTTTCTGTGAATCCGCACATGAAAAAAGTACAAATCTAGGAATTCTACGTAGAATGGCTGACCTTAATTACTATTTATTGCATTTATATAGTGATTATTTTATACAAAAGTATTGCAAAGCACTGTACAGTACATAGCAGAATAAAAGAACAAACCACAGTACATTTGTATAGCATGTCACACATACAACTGCAACAATCAGATAATTTAAATAACAGTATACACATAATAATACAAAAGCAGCAATTTTAAAGTTACATTAAAACCCACTAAGATAAGTGCGTTTTTAGTCTTGACTTGAAAACTGTATGGTCCCAGCTTCCCTGACAAATGAAGGCAGAGCATTCATTAATTTCGGAGCTCTACAAGAAAAAGCCCTACCTCCCATGTTGCTTTTGTTGACTCTAGGAATAACCAGCAGCCCTGCACCTTGTGAACTCAGAGTGTGGTTTGGAAGATACAACAGGGTCAGTAACTCCTGCAAATAACTAGGTGCTAATCCACTCAGGGCCTTGTAAGTTAACAGCAAAATCTTAAAAATCAATTCTATTCTGCACAGGGAGCCAGTGTAAAGAGGCCAAAACTTTTCCTGGTTTTAGTCAGAATTCTAGTGGCAGTATTCTGAACAAGCTGCAAGCGGGATACCACACGTTTTGGGACACCGAAAAAAAGTGCATTACAATAATCAATTCTAGATGAAACAATGGCATGCATTAGTCTCTCGACCAATAACTGGTCTGTTTGGCTATATTTCTCAAAGGTAAAAAGACACTTTAGTAACTTCCCTAATATGAGTCTTAAATGATAGATCAGGATCAAAAATGATCCCCAAACTCTTAATTTCTAGTTTAAGTTTTGATGAGAGACTGCAAGGGTCGAGCTCATGTAATCCCACATTTCCTTTTAGTTGGTTTTGTGAGCCCACTAGCATAACCTCTGTAAGGCAAGTAGCTAATAACACCCAGGCAGAATATAATACTGTGGTTAGGTTTCACTGAACAATGTGGCCTTAATTGGAGGTATACAATCTTGAGTGCTGACATTTGCCATTTTATTCCATATTCTTCCTTGAGGTAGTCTAGTCTGTAATACTAATTGTATTTGAATATTTTCGGCACACAAAGAAAAAATCAGGCGAGTTTTGAGAACCCGTTTTAGAGTTTACTGTGAAAATTGAACAGGAAACACAGTTGAAAAGGTCACAGTGCTCATTTATTTTTTTCCCACTAGAGGTCACAGTTTCCTTACTTTTTCAATTATTTCGTCCATGAAAGAAAAAAAGGTACAAGTCTTTTGTGTACAAGTGCTCAAAAAGACAACAGGTTTAGGTACTGCTCTGGACTTCTGAGTGATGTCAGAGGGTACTGTTGGCTACAGGACTGAGATTAGGCTATTTTTTGTGATGTAATTCTATGACAGCCAATGGAGTTGTAATCTATGGGTTTAAATAAAATAATATAAAAAGTCTATATTACAAGTCTTCAGCCTCAGTCACTGATGTGTATTTGAAGCCATGGTAGTCACATTAAATCACATTCAATTTGTGTTGACTGGTACTCAATAACTGTGTAAACAAGCATTTTGTTTTGTGTTGAGTAATTAACTTATTTTATTCCAATTAATTAATACCCAACTCCTTAAAACACACCCCTAGTGTTTTGTGAGTATTTTAAAGGGTACATAAGGACCTTTTTATTTTATTGTGTTACATGTTCCCGTGTGTTGCTACAACTGTTTACGTAAGGTGTGTGTATTGTTTTAATTTTTTTATTTATTTATTTATTTTTACATTTTGACCACTTTTTTAAACTTTTAAATTGCATTCCCTGCCTCAAGATGGCTTCACATGTACCCGCATGGACCTCTCAGAACTACATTTCCCATCATCCTCCTGCTCACATATGTAATTGAGGATGATGGGAAATGTAGATCTGAGAGGCCATCTTGAGGGAGGGAATGCAATTTAAAAGTTAAAAAAGTGGTAAAAATGTAAAAAAACAAACAAACAAACAAACAAACAAAAAAAACACACCTTACGTAAACAGTTGTAGCAACATGGGAACATGTAACACAATAAAATAAAAAGGTTCTTATTTACCCTTTAAGCATAACTCTTTCCAACGTTTTGCAAAAGTTTTGACATCTTAATAAAACATTCTTTCTTGTCATATTTTATAGTCAGTAAGCTTATTCATTTTCAGCAGGTGTTATTTGTCTCGCAAGATACTGTTTTTCATTCACTTTTTATGTCCTTTTTCTTCACTTTTTCAATATACAATTGGTTCATAAAATGTAATCGTTCATTGGGAAAATAAATATTTTTTTGTGACTAATGTAAATGATTTTTTTTTTTTTTCTTTATTAGAAAACAATTCAGTACCATCAGCCAATCAGCTTCCAGCCGACTTCTACAAGAGAGTAGATGCCTGCTGCTACGTCACAGCATCAACTGTGAATCAAATTTAAAATCAATCCGCGTAAGTACCATCTTTTTCATTTTGACTTGCTGTAATGAAAACTCAGCTCTATTGGACTGCAAATACTAAACAAAAAACAGCCAATCAATACTTTGCACTGACAAAAGCAGCCAGTTCTGTACTCGCTATTGCCGAATTAGCCAATCACAGCCTGTCAGCTGAGACACGCATTGTCCAGTAATACTGCTTCATTCATATATCTGGCACTGTCCAGAACTATCAGTAACTCTCACAAATTAATAGTTTCTTTTTTTCTCTCTCTCCTTATGTATGTGATCCTTTATAAGCATTTTCAGGACTATTTTTCTAAAAAGAATTCTCAGCAAAAGGGTACCCAACGAATCATTACAAGTTCAAGGTAAATCTAGGTTTTAAAATGCTGTTTTAAAGAAAATAAAGAGAACATTAGGTTACTTAACGTAACCCTGGTTCCCTGAAAGAGAAGACGACCACCAATACCTGCCCATTGGGTAGGTATCGCTGAGCTCTCTATACCAGAGCTGCCGATAGGCCCCTTCCTGGGATGATGCACTCGGTCCCGCCCACCGAGGGAATAAAACTGTCATCCCGAGGAAGCCATTTCTCTTTTTCCATTGAACCCGTGAGGGCGACCGATGTGACCTCGAGGTTGGTGGTCGCCTTCTCTTTCAGGGAACCAGAGTTACGGTAAGTAACCTAACGTTCCCCTTTCAATTCGAAGACGACCACCAAGGCATTACTACCAGGTGGGGGCAAGCCAGCACTATTATATGCAGTCGAGACTGTGTCCACAATCCAATGTGACAGACGCTGCTTAGAGAGGGGCTGTCCTAGGGTCCGAGTCCGGGACAGACAAAGAGCTGGTCAGATTGATGCAGAGCTCTTGTCCTCTGCACGTAGCATCTCAATGCCCGCACTGGGCAGAGGAAATTCAATCTCTCATCCTCCGTTGAAGCAAATGGAGGTGGATGGTAGGACTCCAGTTCCTCAGTCTGATTAATGTGGAAGGCTGTGATCACCTTGGGGAGGAAAGCAGGGTTGGTGCGCAGAGACACCCTGCTGCCATCCTCCCAAATATGCATGCAGGAGCTGTGCACAGACAGTGCCTGCAGCTCACGGCCCCGCTTAGCGGAGGTGATAGCCACGAGGAAGGCTGTCTTCATAGACAGGTACTTCAACTCTATGGAGTGTATGGGCTCAAACGGGGCCTTCGTGAGAGCCTCCAGTACAATATTAAGGCTCCATTCGGGGAGAACAGTCACCCTGGGAGGGCGTAATCGCCGACCGCCAATCGGGTAGCCAAGAAATGCGCACCCGGAGACACCGAATCTACTGGTGCATGGCATGCAGAGATAGCCGCTAAATACACCTTCAAAGTGGAAGGTGACCTACCAGCATCAAGCAGTTCTTGTAGACACTGGAAGATGACTGGCATAGGGCAAGATATTGGGTCATGGCTTCCAGCCAGACACCAAGCATGGAAATACCTCCACTTATACGTGTACAAAGACCTAGTGGAGTCTGCCCTAGTGCTCTGCAACATACGCACAACCGCATCTGATAGTCCTAGGGCTAACCAGCGGTCCCTTTCAGGGGCCAGACCCATAACTGGGTTGAAATAGCACACAGACTCCATGCCACGTCTGGTATGCTTCACACTGCAAGTGAAATAAAAAGAAGGTGGCAAGACCTTAAACGCAGAACAAAGTAGAAGGTAGAAGATGCAAGATTTCATGTTTCAACGACCAGCCCGTCTTCTCTCTTGTATTTGACTGCAATGGAGCATAGGGTGTATGACTCCTTGAATATCCAGACAGTTGTAAAAGAGGAGGAACAAGACATTCCTCGGTCATCTCCACAAGAAGGTAAATATCAAGTTTAGAATGTGTTTGACATATTCGTACTATGGCAGCAACCATTATTATCCCCTGCAGGGAGCTATTTGTATGTACCCGATGTGTCACACTACACTTTACATCTGCCTGTCTGTATATTACAGTTTGATTCACTATGTAACACAATTTTTGTTCCTGGGTAGTAAGTGTTATTTCCTAATTGCTTATGCCTCAAAAGTATAGAAAATGGCTATTATTCCCCACAAACTTTGCTTTTGTGACCAGTACAGTGATATTCTGAAATTTACCTATTTCCAATGAGAAAACGGGCGAATTTGTCTCTTTTCGTTCACAAAGTCAGAAAAAAACAACATATGAATCCAAATTAACATGTATTTATACTAAAGTAATACAAAAATGACTACAAAAGATTTAGAAGTGAGTAGTTTTTCGAGATTTACGATTATACTGTAAACCACTTTCACGAATCAGCCCCCAAATGTAGTCTCCCATCATGTTCTCGTTATACTGTCCTTGGTAGCGGCGTTCAAAGTCCAGTATATCCTGGTGGAAGCGCTCGCCTTGCTCCTCCGAGTAAGCTCCCATGTTCTCCTTGAATTTATCAAGATGAGCATCAAGGATATGGACTTTGAGGGACATCCTACAGCCCATTGTGCCGTAGTTCTTCACCAGAGTCTCAACCAGCTCCACATAGTTTTTGGCCTTGTGATTGCCCAGGAAGCCCCGAACCACTGCGACAAAGCTGTTCCAAGCTGCTTTCTCCTTACTAGTGAGCTTCTTGGGGAATTCATTGCACTCCAGGATCTTCTTTATCTGTGGTCCGACGAAGACACCGGCTTTGACCTTTGCCTCAGACAGCTTAGGGAAGAAGTCTTGAAGGTACTTGAAGGCTGCCGACTCCTTATCTAGAGCTCTGACAAATTGTTTCATAAGGCCCAATTTGATGTGCAGTGGTGGCATCAGCACCTTCCGGGGGTCCACCAGTGGCTCCCACTTGATGTTGTTCCTCCCCACAGAGAACTCGGTCCGCTGTGGCCAGTCCCGCCTGTGGTAGTGCGCCTTGGTGTCCCTGCTGTCCCAAAGGCAAAGATAGCAGGGAAACTTGGTAAAACCGCCTTGGAGACCCGTCAGGAATGCCACCATTTTGAAGTCTCCTATGACCTTGATGCCATCTCAGAAAAATGCAGATATGTATCCACTTAGGCAGCTGGAACTAAACTGAACTGGTGGGCTTAAGGCCGCTGTATTTATTTACTTTTTACTTTCTGATTATAATCACAGGCTCAGAAAAAAGTGAGGAATCTCCTGTACCACAGCCATTGACTCCACAGACTCAATGTGTGGAATCTTCACAAGCACCTGTACTTCTAAAACCACATACATACACAGCGCAGTACACAGAACAGTCTACCAGCATGCCTTTTACAAACCATGAAACTCATGTTGTGAACCAAGAGTGTGACAATATCCAGTCTCAACGCCCTGAGGAGCCACTGGGTGGTCTTCCCCACACAGAAGAAGCACTTCCTGCCTGTGAAACCCAGCGAGCCGTTTTTCCTGGACTGCGCAACCCTTGGAGGATCCATAGCAGTCCCAACAGGATCGTGTCAGTCGGGCACTTTGAGCAACAGCTGCTGAGGGCTCACCGGGAGGATACTACTGTGATCAAGGAGGGATTTACAGGGAAATGTGCGAAACCAACAAGAACATTGCGCGCATCGCATCCCGCCTAGCGGAGAAAAACGACTGTGTGTCGGATTTAGCCGAAGAGTTAGCTGGGATCCACCACAAGATAGCGGAGAGCATCGATACAACTAACTGCCTTCAGGACAGGGTGATAGATTTGTTTCACAGCAGGAGCGATCAGTCATTGTTGTGCCAAGTGCTGTGAAAGGATCTGTTTTACCCTCCTTTTCATCTGCAGAGGTGCTGGCCACAGCTGTACTTAAACATGAACTAGACTGCCAAATACAATAGAAAAAGACATGTATAATGTGTATTTTACATAATATTTGATGTACTACTGTACTACTTAATTAATTTATTGTAAATTGCATAACAGCATTACTGAATGTGATAGATTTTACTAAGCTTTTGATCCAATTCAATGACTGACCCATTTTTTCTAAAGTGAAAATAGCAGTAGTAGATATATAATTTAATGTTTCCATGGCTATCCTTACACTGTCTATAAATAGGTACTCCAAAACTATAACAAAGATAATTGCAGTTATAACTAAAATGTGTTTTGTTACTTGGTGCTGTACCTCTTTGGGCAATGAAGCCAGGAGGGGGCACATTTTTTCAATGGTTTAATTGAAAAAATGTATTCATCAAAAAATCAAGTGTTTGAGTTCAAAAATTCATATTGTATCATATTTATTTGTATTTGTGTATAGTTATTGCCATATAATTAGCGGAGAACACTAAGTTGGATGGAGATGCAACTATTAGTCTATTAATTGATTTATTGATAACCATGGCTTTTATTTTGCATATTTGGAGGCATAACTACATATTTTGCATATATGTAGTTAGCTACCCAGAAACACATGCTTTCCTTGCAGGTTGCTAGACTAAAGCTCCTCTGTTTGTATTTGTTTTGTGATGAGAAATGGCAGAAACTAATGAAAAAATCAAATATATTTTTGCTTTTTAATAAAAAAAGGTTTTCAAATGCATATATCATATGTATATATAATATGCACATGGATGTTTTCAGTTGTGTTTCGTGATGATTCTTTTCAATGCATCGATTATTCGATTAAGAAAATAGTTTCTGATTGCACCACTAAAGATGGATGTAATATAGATATAAGATTTAGATATAATTAGGGCTTCTGTTTTTCCGGTTTTATTAATTGTATTTTTCGGTGCTTATTTTTAGCTATTTTTGAGTTTTATGTAAATCGTTTTTTTTCGGGCTTTATTTTTTGATATACTGTATGAAATTAGTGTTTTCGGTTACTTTCCAAAATGCTTGAGCGTTTTTGTTTGTTTGTTTGTTTGTTTGTTTTTCTGTCAAAATATGAATAGTAACTCGACAGTACTTGCACGCTTAAGTTGTACCTTCTTTCCATTGCTGTCTTCCACAACGAAATCCCTATGGTCACGGGCACATTCTTCTGGGGTTTTTGTGTGTAGGCATTTTTGTACATTTCGCCACAATTCTGTTTTAAACCCTCTGTATTTTAAATGTAATACAGCTTGAAATCCCGCTAACAAGCCTCCACTCTGATTGTAATCTCATTTTAAATTTCGCAAGCAGAGTCTCCAATAGAAATGTAGGAATGTGCTGGCATTCAGTAGTTGGGGGCAGGTTTAAAGTACTGAGATCGAATCAATGATGGATGCAAGTCAGGAAGGCGGGACATTGCCCAGCAGCACTGGGAAATGTATTTATTATTATTTTTGTAGTAGGTTTTATTTTTTAATGGGAATAGGGTGAAGTCTACGTGAATTGATTAACCATTTCCCCAGTTTTTCCGGTGTTTATTGGCTATCCACCGATTTCATTTTTTTTTGTATCGGGGTGTTTTATCGGTTAAAACCGAAAATCAGAAGCCCTATATATATTATTAATTTGTCTTCCAGTAAAAAAAAAATTAAATGTTGTTTGAAGGTTAGCCGGGAGAAAGGGCAGCTCTTTGAACTGTAGAATAAGCTCATTAAATCTGCCGTCTTAATTGTTGCTTTTCTTAATTGTATTTAATACATGGTGAACAATAATTTTCCTATAAACTTCAGTGTTTAAATTATAGTCGTATACATGGTGGTGGTGCAAGACCTGTGTACACTAAGATTAGGTGGTGGTGCAAGACCTGCATCTAATAAGATTAGGTGGTGGTGCAAGACCTGCATCTAATAAGATTAGGTAGTGGTGCAAGACCTGTGTGTAATAAGATTAGGTAGTGGTGCAAGACTAAGATTGCCTGTGTATATAAGGTTTTATAATAAGGTTGATGATAAAACTGCTAACCTCAGTTTTTAAAAACAAATTCTGCCACCAGTACACAAACACAACTAAACACAGTCAATACCAAAATAAACAAGAACGGCTTGCAGATTTAAAGGTTTTTCCACAAAAGACAGAGAAATTTGTGTAATAGCATAATAACACAAGTACTCTTAGAGAAACAATAAGCGACGTACACTGTCAATTTAGTAAGAAATGACCTGAGCCACGTGCCTTCATGGAATGTTAGGCAGTTTAGAATGATGGCCCTTGAAGGCTCTTGAGTGATAAGGAAATCATCCAACTGCTTTCCAATGTTATTCTTAACACTTCTTCAGTTGTTAAAACTAAATTCTGCTAGTCTTACAATGTATGTCTGTTATGTCACTATGCTGTACATACTGTATAAAGCTGTAATTCTATCTCAGGTCTACCAGCAACCCTCAATAGAATTACATCCTTATCATGCACTGCTGTGTGTACATAATCCCTAATTTTTTAATAAACTGTAATTTTTCACATATACTTTTTTATTAAGTTCAAAATGCCTTTGATAAATAAGTAACAATTCCACCATGATTTTTGCAATGATGGCAGACAAGATTGACCAATCAAAATTCTAGCAACTAGTTAGCCCTGACCAACTCTTGCACGAATCATTGAAAAGATTGTGCTCTGCAGCATGCCCGGCAATAGCAAAGACAACAAGTGTACTTTAATGTTGCAAAACTTTTACAACTTCCAGGTAATCTACAATACGGGTGGGGAGAACAGGCCTATCCTACGTGTATTATTTTTAATGCAGACCATATTTTGTAATTATGCCAAACAATTACCATACTAAGCAGTTAGACAAACGTTTTTTTTTCTTTCTTATACATTCTACATACTGTTTTGAACCTCTTTGCTAAGACTGCATTGATGATTAACAGTGTGGTAAATAATGCCTAAAACAATTACATCTACAGTAACACGTCTCTCATTGTTTAACTTTATTTTAACTCCGACTCAGATAGTCACTATATATTCACTTCGTGTTACATGTAATAGGACCCCACCTTACACAAGAGCAACAATGGGTAACACTGGTCCTTCCTTTTGTCCCAACCACGTTACAGAATGACAAGTGTATGGGATTAGTTACCAAGTCTCGTTGTCAATGTTGAATCAATGAGGGTCCTTTAAAATCCGACTTGACAACATTTTGTTGGTAGCAGACTGCTAACTTCACTTGATTGAAGTACTTCAAAAGTACAATGTTGTGGCAAGATAAACAGCCTTTACTTGAAGTGAAAATAAAATCGGGAAAAGAAAAAATATCAACAGCAAAACGATAATGTTCTTGTGAGGGTTCTAAAAGTTTATCTAAATACCCCTTTGAGCTAAATAATATAAAGTTAGTATTGAACCACTGACTTTCTAAAAATCTTTTTGGCCCAAGGCTGTCTAGAATAATAAAATTTCTGGAAGAAAAAAAAGTCAATATTGATAGTTGACAGTATGCCCTCCATAAAAAAATTATAATTTATTTTGAATGTCCCCATACCTGTTTATGAGGTTTGCAATTATTCTGTGTGGTTCTACTATAATTAAAACAGCATAACTACTGTATTTAAAGATGTTCTCTATAACATACGTGTTTGGTCTGTAGAAGTCTGTTGGAACACTTAAAGCCAAGTTGTCTAGCCACGTTTAAAGCACAATGTTAGAAAAAGCTGTAGACAAGCAATAATTATTCTCTATCAAGGGCATAATTTCAGCTATCAGTTGACATAAATAAACCGTCCTTTTATGAAATGTATAACAATACCAATATAGCAGAAACTTGAAGGCTGAAGCCATTGCATTTCTTGACAGCTTTATATGGAGTTTTATTCTTTTCAGAAAATGTCTTTCATTTGCTTCAAAAAATAAGGTCTTCTCTGACCTTGCAAGTGGATATAAAAAAATATATCTAAAAATATTTCTTTGATTAATAAATACATTTTTATTCATATGTATTTCAGTATTTTTCTAAACAATACCAAGGTACTTCTTATAACTTCATTTATTTGTACAGTGTTTTGGTGTGCAACTCTGACTGCAGGACAACACAACATTGCTGGAATACCAGTAGACATTTTTAAATGTTTATTGTAGATGGATAAATAGTCTGAGGCCTGCATATACACAACTTTAATGTTCACATACTTTCTTTTTGCTGTTTAAATCAGGCAAATGTAAAAAGAGGGTACAAGCAAGTCGCCAGCATATTTGGCATAACCTTCATCCATTCCTTACATGGGGGGAAAAAAAGGACTTAAAACAAATGCAGATCTGCCTGGGTTGTGTTTCAGTCACTGTTAACAATGGTGCCGTTAGCTTTCCACACTGTTAGTTACACTTTCACAGAGAATAGGGGCACTAAATTATGCAGTTTTGATAAAATGGCCTTGTCTTTTTATTAAATAAAAATCAACCAGTGCATGTGTTGAACCAATGATACAAGATGATCTACTAAAAAAAGGTTATCAAATATTTAAAGGGCTGAAAAAGGATATTTAAATTAATTCACAAAGGTCTGCCCATAAAACGCTGGATATTTCTTAGCCTCGTGTAACAGCACTACTTTGAACATAAACATCTACATTTCTAGTCTAAGAAAGAAAGTAGTAAAAGTAAATATAACTCAATGGAGCTTTTAATACATTAAAAGCTCCATACATTAAGTGAAATATTAGTAAAATGGAACAAATGATGGTGTAAACCACAGAAGAAACACTAGATAAGTTTTGAGAAAAAAAAAAAAAAAACTCCAACTTAAACCATGTACATCTTACAGCAAATTCTTATAGCACCTGGGGGTCAGCTGTGCCACGTCCCAATGTATGTCAGAAAACCTGTAACCAACATATAACACATGTATCTTCTCATCCATGTACATTAACCAGCCTACATGCACGGGGAACATTCTTGAAATATTTATAAACAGACTTTTTTCTTTTCTTTGAAGCTCATTGCATATCCAAGTGCATTAAGTTATTAAACGAAAGGGTAAAATGTGCAGTATAAAATGGTAGCTTCCGAACGATCCAGTGTTTTGGCGAGAGAAAGTCTGCAGACTTGAAGGATGTGGAGTAACCGCAGCCGTGTGGATGGACGAAGATGGTGAGAATGTGTGATTTGGCTGCTCTCTGTTCCACACCGCCGGTTTGCTTGTGTGTGCTCTTCACATTTCAGGCTGTTCAGCAGAGAGGGTTGGCCGGGACTCGGGGGACTCGTAGCGTTGGTGGAAATTGGTGCGTTTTCTGATCTTCTCGGGTGCTTTTCTCCACAGAACAATTTCCTAGAACAGGAAATAAAAACAGAAATACAATTAGTATGATCCCTTTTTTAGGTTCATTCTTATATTTGAAGACAAATAAAAACACAAGACAAACACACACTGTACATTCGGATAAGCAACATGTCCGGTTTAGCGAGGGACTACTGTATAGCGATATGCAGTCAGGATATACTAGGTATCACGATACATGCGATGGTCCAGATGGGCTAATTTATACCAAATGTAAAACACAATTTTTCTTCATTCAAGAACCACTTGGTAATCTGCAATGAGCTAGGTTGTGTTTCTGGTCTTGTATAATGATATTCCATGTAAATAAAGTAGAACACCCCTAACTGCAGTTGGCCATCTAAAGCCACATGCGTTACAATTACTTCACAATCATGTGACGTGAGATTAGTGGACTATCAGTTTCTCAGGTTAACGGTGACTTTTCTATTCGACTCTACCCCAAACTGGAGTGTACCTGCTGTTTGAAGTACCGCCTGTCCTCTTCATCCACTAGAACGAGGTTGAGGAAGTAGCGCACAGAAAACTTCTTGTTCACATCTCTCATTGTGGGAGTGAGGTCATATCCTGCTAGAAACAGTCTGATAGGAATAGATTCACCTTGAACAAACAAAAATGTAAAAATTAGGAGACTAACTTCAAAAACAGTTATAGGTTCA
The DNA here is from genome assembly GCF_902713425.1 of Acipenser ruthenus. NCBI lineage: Eukaryota > Metazoa > Chordata > Actinopteri > Acipenseriformes > Acipenseridae > Acipenser > Acipenser ruthenus. Next base: position 20,073,964 of record NC_081195.1, read on the forward strand.
GGTGACTTAGAGGCTGATTTGTACTCAGAGATAAGGTGTTTTTTTGTTGTTTTTTTAAGAGCATTATACTGTCGCAGGGAATCCACCACTTATTTTTAGGGGTGATCTTGGGTTAACCACAAATAGGCGGCTGATGCAATCCAGTCAGATTCCACAGCGCTCTCAAATGTTCTTAAAAAAAAAATCCATGATTAAATCAAATCAAGATCAATAAAAAAAATGTTGGACCACAATTAAATGTATATCAAAGTGGAAACGAATGACAAACTCGCTATCTTACACGAATGTTAAAGCTGGAAAAATGACATTTCTATTCAAAGTTGACAATATGCCCTTGATAGAAAATCTAGAATGATACAAGTCTTTTCTGTGGCATTTCTTTTTTGCACTACCTACTGGCATTTCCGCTGCCAGGATTACCCTGGCTGGAGGAGCCCACTGGTGCACTGTCAGTATTTCCGTCAACAGCATTGCCGCTGTCAGCATTGCCACTGCCAGGTTTCGCCCGGCTAGAGGAGCCAGCCTGTGTGCCACCTCGCTGTCAGCCTTTCCGCTGCCAGCGGTGCCGTTGGAGGAGGACCTTGCCTCGCTGTCAGCGTTGCCACTGTCTTCCTGGTCTGACGTCACCCACAAGCCACCCAGGGCACATCACATATACATCTTTCTTCAACCAAAAGCTAACATTTCAGTTTTTGTTCCTACCTTTCACTGGAGCTCCATCCATGATCTCATACTTTGCAATGGTTTCAGTCTCGGTAGTCGTACTAGGTCCTGGGAAATTATATATACATATAAATCAGTTAGAAATATTATTCATTTACTTGAGCATTTTTTCTTTTTTTTTAATTTAGTAGTCGCCAATTATTTTTTTTTGTTTTTGTTATTTTCTCCCCAATTTAGTAGTGTCCAATTATTTGTTTTTAGCTCAGCTCACCGCTACTGACTCAGGAGGGGTGAAGGCGAACACACACTGTCCTCCGAAGCGTGTGCTGTTAGCCGCCTGCTTTATTACACACTGCAGACTCACCATGCAGCCACCTAGAGCTACAGCGTTGGAGGACAACGCAGCTCTGGTCAGCTTACAGGCAAGCCCGCAGGCGCCCGGGCCACACCACAGGGGTCGCTGGTGCGTGGTGGGCTAACCCTCCCTCCCTCCCTCCCTCGGGCGTCGCTAGGCCAATTGTGCGCCGTCCCCTGGGAGCTCCCGTCCTCGGTCGGCAAAGGAATAGCCTGGAATCAAACCAGCGACGTCCAGACTATAGGGCACATCCTGCACTCCACGCGAGTGCTTTTGGATGCGCCACTCAGGAGACCCTGTGTCTTTCATTTTTACGAATATTAGGCAGTATTCGTTGCAAACTAAGTGTTTGAAATCAATGAGAATTGGTCTCATTTCAACCAAGCCTCCCTCTGCGGTCTGTGATACTGGCAGTCAATTGGTGTGGGGAAGAAGGGTACAGTGCTTCAGTTCATTCGATTCGAGAGGGCTGTATAGGGAAAAGTAAAGTGGAATTGTGCTTAAATTTGTTTCACTGTGTCAAGAAAAAGGACTTATTTAAAAAAAAATTTGGAGGGAGTAGGAATTTTGAAGTTTTTTTTAAACATTGTGAAAAGATAATTAAATACTTTTCTAAACAGCTTAACAAGACGATTGTCTCAGTGTATCGTGCACAGTTACAGTACTAGACTCCAGTTAGGAGCTGTACTGCAGGCTGTGTGAAAGGAAAAACGCTGTCTCACTGAGGGTGTTTATCGAGTGTTTATTCGATTTTAAAAAACATTTATATTTTTGTTGTTTGTTTTAATACAGTTATGGTGGCTCTGTGACTGCCTGTGGTATTTCTTTAGCATAGTGTAGCTCGCAGTGCTGTTTTTTCCACCCCACAATCACAATTATTTATATTTATTCAAAAAGGCAGCGTTTCTCTGCTTTGCAGATGCTTGCCTCAGTAAATTCATTACATTTTTTTTTTTTATTAAATCGTTTTGATCGCTACGTTTTGATTGCTACATTTTGATTGCTACGTTTCACTTGCTGTCTCATTGTGAGAAGACTATTGTAAATAAGTTAAACTTAATAATTTCTTACAATGTTCTAATACTATAGTTCTTTTAGTGGTATATAAAAAAGTATTTTGAGCTAATTTTTATTGTATTTGTATTCTATGTAGCATTGTTAGTTGGCAAACCAGCCCTGTGGGAAAACACCAGAATTTGTATTAAGTTATAAAAGAGCAGTATTAAAATGCACCACTGTTTATCTTATTACAATAGATAGCTTATGTTAATATTTTTTCATGAAAATGTTATTGGAAAATAACATGTGCACAAACAATGTTTTAACTGTAGGTACACTTCTACTACAGATACGGACAAAAGTTTTGCATCACCCTATAGAATGAACTCATTTTGCTTGATAAAATCGAATGAAACCTGCTGAATATTACGTTAACATATTGAATTACATACCGCTTTGTAGTTTTCCATAAACTTAACTAAAAACTGACAAATTAAAATATGCGACATTTCAAATCTAACATGAAATACCGTACTACTATTACGGCTTGCGGTAGACTTTTGCTAATCATTTTGTAGTTTCTTTGATTACATCATGTTAAATAAAATACCCAAATTATGTTCATATAGTTGGGTCAGTCCATTTCAATACAGCTGTAGTGGAGTGCAGTACTGAACAGAACATGGTACTAGACAACACCCATAAATAATGTCAGGCTTACCGATGCCAGTAATCTCCTTTTTGATTAGTTGAAGCTCCATGTGCTGGATTTTAATTCTTACTAACAAAAAGTAGATTTTGCCCACGATAACATCTTTTAAGTGGTACCTTTACAAAAAGAAAAAAGAAAATGATTATGTTTACAGCAATCGAACAACATAATTAGATCATTAAAACAGCAGTGTGATGCCCAATGCTCTGTTTACTACTGTACTATAATGGGAGATGTCTGTCTAGACATTAACTTCTATTATTTGAAGGGAGAAAATACCATGTTAAATTTACAAGGTGTAAAATAAACTATAGTGCATAATCTGAATGCTTTAACAAACCCTGATTAGCACCAAACCTCAAGTAGCCCAATATCAATGCTAAATCATGGCCTGTTAAAACAGACTATTTTTTATTACTTGTTTCCATCTGCAACTGGGATGAAAGCAATTTGATATCGACCCCGTTTGTTTCCATTGGTAGCATATTGATATCAGAACAATTAGAACTAGGGGTGTAGCAATACACTAATCTCATGATACGATATGCATTGTATGACAATATGCAGACTGTAATACGATACATGCAATTGTCCTGATTGGCTACTATACTTGTATGATGCATGCATAATAAGATCAAATGGCCATTTAATGATGGACCACTTTGTTAAGACAAAAATTAATGATAGGGAGAATGTATCAATACCAACTTTAAAACTTTAAAAACACTTATTATTATTCAAGAACCACTTGGTGGTTAACATTAAAACTATGCTGTGCTTTTGGTACATACTTTAGTCTTTTGTGCACAATACATTTTAAGAAACAAGAAAAAAAAATACTGTTTCCTTCTTGCCACTACATGCAAAGCCCTTCAGTTGTTCATACAATTCTTACTGGTACTATTTTTAATTTTGTCTCTTGAGAATTCACCAATTTTTTCTCTTGAGTTAAACCAGCGCGTACAGAAACTACTGGTGAAAGACAGAGGTTAAACAACAACAGCAGGAAATAAAATACACCATTCAGCCCACTTGCATCTGAAACACAACTGAGCTCAATCAGGACTGCCCACCGTTATATAAAGTTAGTTACAAAAACTGGTAATAGATTTGATACTATTTATTATATTAACTAGGATACAAAATCCGTAGCTTTCAAGACCTCAAAAATCTCTTCAGGTGCAAGACTTACTTGGACTTGTTGTATTCAAACTCTATGTGTAGACAGTCTTCTATCCCCACTTCCATTTTGATGGAGTTGTTCACATCTGGGTAGCAGGCCAGCTGATGTACTATGAGGTCATACTCCTTGATCAAGTCCGACAGCCTTCTCACTATCGTCACTTTAAGGAAATACCTTTTGGGAAACAGAAAAAGAAACAGAAAAAGAAACTGCGCTTGTGAAAATAAATTGGACCTGACACGCACTTAATAAATGGACTGCAAAGGATTAAAGCACACCTGTGCCCTCAACATAAAGGAAAGTAGGAGAATACCTGAGCCGGACATTGGCACCGATGTAGGATTCGTATGGCTTCTCCACCTGCATGAACTCGAAGTCATAGCTCCTGTTCTGGGTCAGCTCTCCTGGCAGGGCCAGCTCCTTCACCAGGTTCACAAACTCATGGGTGTTGCTCTTGTCACTGAACAGCTCTGAAAGGGAAAAAAGGCATTAAAACGGGATACTTAAACCATCAACATTTTCTAAACATTTCATTTCTTACCAGTTACATTTTTGTCAGTGTTTTCTATTTAGCAGGCTTCCTGATGTCCTATTTCAATCACACAATTTCTTAAATGAGTTGGTTTAAAAAACTACCACACGGAGTGTGCAGCTGTAATTTCCGACCCTCAACAGCTGTGATTTTGTATTTCCCATTTAATAACTCACAGTTGCTGCAGTTGCAGTTGAAAACCCTCAAGTAGCCATCTCTAATCATTTCAGAAAAATCTGCTTTTTCAGTGGTTAAAAAAAGAAATTAGTTAGTAATGCTGGTAAATAACGTTCAAGAAAATGCAGAAGCTCCCTTTAATAGAATAACTAAAAGGAGCCTCTGAACAAAATATCTGTCCTCAAAGCAGATCGTATTCTGGTTGCACTCAATCTGAGCAGTCAATGTTTGTTCTTTGCATAGCTAGCAGTTTTTTTCACAGTGCTCCAATGCATAAATATATTTCCTGCTCAATAGGAGGCTGTGGGGTCCAGTGGTTAAAGAAAAGGGCTTGTAACCAGAAGGTCACCGGTTCAAATCTCACCTCAGCCACTGACTCATTGTGTGACCCTGAGCAAGTTACTTAACCTCCTTGTGTTCCGTCTTTCGGGTGAGACGTAATTGTAAGTGACTCTGCAGCTGATGCATAGTTCACACACCCTAGTCTCTGTAAGTCGCCTTGGATAAAGGCGTCTGCTAAATAAGCGAATAGTAATAATAATAATTACAATTACGGGTTAGGTTACACTGCAGGCTGATTTACAAGCCTTTCATGGCTTTTACCTCTGGAGATCTGGACTTTGCCATTACTTTAAATTGAAAGCTCTGCATCAAAGTGAGTATTCAAAACACCCGGTGGCTGCGCTATCAAATATGTGATTGTGATGCTCACCAGGTCACATGAGCAGCTGCTACACAGAAAACACAAAAAAAGGTTCTGACTGTTTACAATAATTCAGCTATGATTGAGATCCCGTCGTCGGTGAAGAATCAAACCAACCCAGATTTCACATGACAAACACATGCTTTTTAAATCCTTTTACCAAGTGCGACTATGTAAATAAATCAATTCTCTTAACTGGTTGTCAGCATCTACTGGAAAAATAAAAAAAATGACTACACTTTACAGACTAGTTAGTCATAATCGACTTGCATACCTAGTATAAACAGCTAGGAATCTGACGAAGCAGTTATGTTCACTATGTAGAGTGCGACAAACAGACAGAATCAGTGCATTTTCATTTTGATGCCGCTATTTTTTTTTTTAATTTAGTCGTTGCCAATTATTTTTTATTATTTTCTCCCAATTTGGAATGGCCAATTGTTTTATTATGCTCAGCTCACCGCTACCCCCCCTGCGCTGACTCGGGAGAGCAAAGACGAACACACCCTGTCCTCCGAAGCGTGTGCCGTCAGCCGACCGCTTTTTTTCACACTGCGGACTCATGCAGCCACCCAAGAGCTACAGCGTCGGAGGACAATGCAGCTCTCGGGCAGCTTACAGGCAAGCCCGCAGGCGCCCGGCCAGACTACAGGGGTCGTTGGTGCGCGGTGAGTCGAGGACGCCCTGGCCGACCTAACCCTCCCTCCCCCCGGGCAGGGCTTGGCCAATTGAGCGCCGCCCCCTAGAAGCTCTCGTCCTCGGTCGGCAAAGGAAGTCTGGGTATTTCATTACTTGTAACATCCTACAGATAGCCTGACCAGCACTTTCCTGACTGGATGACTTTACAACTCAAAACTCACACTTTGATTTGTTTTTTGGAAATCTTTAAGATTACCGGCACAGTAATTCAGATGTATTCCCAGTCCCTGTATTATATGGTGCAAGAACAATTCAAAAATAATTAAATGTAGAACAAACATTTAATTACATTACAGGACAAACATTACAGAACTGTCCAATAGGACCCCACTGTCTTCACGGATTAGTGAAAAGGAGCAGAATGTATAACAAATGCACAGATAACTCACCAATCTGCCCCACAAATTCAATCCGAATCCCTTGGTGCTCTAGTCTCTTTCCCGTCTGTTTAACAGTGAGATTTACCTGAAAAACCAATGAAGAAAAAAGAAAAATGATCATACAGTATGTACACAATGGGTTTTGCTTCACTATCAGCTCATTTACACCAAGAATCTTTTGGCACACAAGTCTGGGTATTTCATTACTTGTAACATCCTACAGCATCAATAGTACATTCAGGCTATGCTGTGTACTGTATAATTAAATGGGGCCATATTTTTTTAGATGGGCACGCACAGTGGTATTAGATGGGCAGTCTACAGTATGTTGCTGGTCATTGCTAAGAGACACAGAGAACAGATATTCTATATACAAAGATACTCAACTCCCCCTTTACTTTTGTCACGCTGCACGCTGGGGATTATGGGATACAGCTTGGGAGAATTTCTTCTATTCAGTCAATGGAGCAGTGTCAGATTAAAAAATGCATCAAACTAAGTAAATTTCACTTTTGCCCAAAGTCTCTTGAACAAAATGGCAACATTGACAAATTATGAAAGCACATGATTTTTATGAAAATTGCTATTTTATGAGCACAGTCCGGTATTGTGGCGCACACACCGAAATACAGACTAAGAGCACAGCCAGCACAGATATTCTACTGTCGGCACAGCATGCAGAAGGGTAAAGATGAGGAGACTTTGGATGCTGAATCAATAATATTATATTAATATTTTTGGTTATGTGCTTTATCTTTTTTTTTTTTTTTTTAAGAATAAAATAACCACCTAATATACGGCTGGGGAGGCCTATTTCAATGACCCGTTTACTTTCATCCCCCATAATTGTTAGGCTAAGTTTTATCACTATCAAACAGTTTTGATTTAAAACAGAAACACAATTAAAAAAAAAATATATATATATATATATATATATATATATATATATATATATATATATCAACTAACTTACTAACTAATTTCCTTTTTTAACCACTGAAAAAGCAGATTTTTCTGAAATGAGGCAACACAATACTAACTAAATACCAATAGCACGGTCCGGAGCTGTAGCGAAAGCCAGCATAAACCCGGACATCACTTTCACCCCTGCATTTCACGGAGAACTGTAATACACCACTAGTACTTATTCGCTGTCACTAAGAACTGTGTTTGTGTTTAGTGTTGGTGTGTAAAACTGGACTAAAACCCGGGGATTTACAAATACCGGCTGTGTGGTCCAGTGGTTAAAGAAAAGGGCTTGTAACCAGGAGGTCCCCGGTTCAAATACCACCTCGGCCACTGATTCATTGTGTGACCCTAAGCATGTCACTTAACCTCCTTGTGCTCCGTCTTTCGGGTGAGATGTAGTTGTAAGTGACTCTGCAGCTGATGCATAGTTCACACACCCTAGTCTCTGTAAGTCGCCTTGGATAAAGGCGTCTGCTAAATAAACAAATAATAATAATAATAATAATAATTACACGTCGCTGTATCACTCCATCATTATTATTTACAGGTGTTCGCCATAAGGCTCTGGACATTGTTCAGTAAACCAATAAACACCCTTGCACCTGGAAATCATTGTCTGTGTTTTGTATCCACTCTGCACTACATGCACCTGTATTCACGCACCACTTTCCTACAGATGTGCATTTTGGTACATTTTCATGAACATTTAAACTCTATGCCATATAATAATTTAAACAATCTCTGTGTGTATAGATATATATAGCCTTCATCAACGTCTGTTTTCATATTTTTCTGCATTCCAATAACAGCAACAACATCGCCATGTCTTTTAAGACAAGACTCTTGAAAATCTGTACATCTGCTGGCCAGGCTAAAAGAACCCGATCCACCCGTCTTGCAGATGCTACTGTGCCTTTAACAATAAGGATTGATTGCGCTTCTAGCAGATTAGATCAGTTGCACGTTGCTGGGTGAAAAAAAAAAAGACCTTGGAACAGCTGTGTTATGTCTTGACACAACATTTAACCAATCAGAGTGTTGAAGGGGTGGGTTTTCTGCGAGAGGCCAGAATGTTAAAAATGACTGCTAAAAAAATAACCAGTTATTTTCAAAGCAAAAATAGTGACAATGAATGCAGGGGGGCAAAATAAGGCGCCGACTGGCGCAATCCACCGACAAATACTATATTTGCACCGGCTACTTTATTAAAAAAATATGAAGATTATTTTCAGGTATTATCATTCAGTCCATTTTTTGTCATATTATTGTAATGTAAGGTGATATATAGTACATAATAGCTATACATATGCAGCAAAAAAAGTGTTCCTTTTGTTGTGATATTGTAACAATATGTACCCAGGTGCTTGTGATATTGGGGGTTCATATATAGAGGCTGTACACCTTTAAGAAGAAAGCTGTGATGGGATATCAGCTGAACACTTGTCAGCTGACATACAAATGCTTAATTGCAGAGGTGCTGGACTATTACACTCCGGTTCATGCAAGAGTTATGATGGTGACCAAATGCAGCGTTTGCTCCACGACCTACAGACAGAGGGTCAATATGGCCCCCTCTCAATTTCAGGGGGACATTTTCAGTGAGGGGGTCAATACGTCTGATGATTCAGAACCAACCGCCATTTCTTATTTTTGTTTGTTTTAAATGTGCCAACATAGTTTATTGACCTTTTGTTTCTGAAGAACAAAAAATAATAATGTAAAGCTGTAGATTCAACCAAGGTGTCTCTACAATACTCACGGTCACTTTTGGGGAAAATATTGGGAAATGTGTCACAGTGATGCTGGTGTACCACTGAGTAGAGGATATTCATTGTACCAAAATCACATTAGAACAGGGGTTTTCAATCTTTTTAAGCTGCATACCCCTTTCCAAATAATGTAGTCCACCGCATACCTCCATCTGAGATGGTCATAATAGAATGAAAACAGAATAAAAAGGTCTGTACAATAACACGATACAACAAAACACACAAGCCTTGGAGTGTGCGACGTATACAATTATAAAAAAGTTACAGTATTACAACGGAAACAAATATATTATATTTACTTTTGGATAAAAATAGTCCCTCAGACAGGTTGCTAGTTGTTGGAAACATCAACATCATTTTACTGTAACTACTAATTAATTAAAATCAACAAAGCCTCCGTGCTAGCCTCAATAACTTGGGACTATTCCGTGATAGCAAACGGCAATCATGTATTTTTATTGATAATACAATTACAGAAAAGAAGGATTAAAGAAAAGTTCACTATCCAGCATCTCTACAGCTGACCTCATTACAAAAACATATTGGCATTTTAAAATTCTTGGTGTCTAAAACGTACAGTACTGATGCTAAAAATAATAAGAAAACCCTTACCTAGTATCATTGTGATGGATGTCCCTCCTTGTTACCACACAAATCACTAATGATAGCAGGGAAATTGGAGAGAGCTTCAGTCGCAAGACATTTTTGGCGTTTTTAATCTCCGACAGTATTTCGTCTTGATTGCCCTTGCTACTTACCAAAACAGTGACTGCACGTGAACTGTATTACATAATAATTTCCTTTATTCCGATTCCAGTGGTGTTCTCAGTGGAGGATGTATTTTAGGCATATATACAGTGCTGTATAAAATCACATACACTGTATATACACGGAGTGTACAAAACATTAGGAACACCTTCCTAATATTGAGTTGCACCCCCTTTTGCCCTCAGAACAGCCTCAATTCGTCGAGGCATGGACTCTACAAAGTGTCAAAAGCGTTCCACAGGGGTGCTGGCCCATGTTGACTCCAATGCTTCCCACAGTTGTGTCAAGTTGGCTGGTAGTGGATCTCTACTCCAAGTAGCTCGTTCCATCTCATCCCACAGATGCTCAATTGGATTGAGATCTGGTGACTGGGCAGGCCACTGCAGTAAGCTGAATTCACTGTCATGTTCGCGGAACCATTCCTGGACAATCCTAGCCTTGTGGCATGGGGCATTATCCGGCTGAAAAAATCCATTAGCAGATGGATACACTGCTGCCATGAAGGGATGCACCTGATTGGCAATGATGTTCAGATATCCTTTGGCATTCAAACATTGCTCCACTTTTATCAAGGGGCCCAATGTGTGCCATAAAAACACACCCCACACCATCACCACCAGTCTGCAATGTTGACACGCAGCATGATGGATGCATGTACTCATGTGGTTTTCTCCATACCCTAGTCCTCCCATCAGCATGAAACAACAGGAACCGGGATTCATCAGACCAGGTAATCTTTTTCCAATCCTTCAGTGTCCAGCGTTTTCGTTCCTTAGCCCACTACAACCGCAGTTTCTTGTGTTTTGCTGAAAGAAGTGGAACTCTTTTAGGTCGTCGGCTGCCATACCCCATTCGTGTCAAGGTATGATGAGTTGTGCATTCTTTTATGGGTCTTTCAGCACCAATGTTGTACTGGACTGTCAGTTGTCTGTAGTCCGTCTGTTGCTCTGCACAATTCGTGTCAGCCTCCTTTGGCCTCTTTCATCAATGAGCCGTTTTTGACCACTGGCCTGCCATTGGCTGGATGTCCTTTGGGTGGTGGACCATCCTTGATACACACGGGAAACTGTTGAGCGTGAAAAATCCAGCAGTGTTGCAGTTCTTGACACACTCAAACTGGCACGCCTGACACCTACTACCATACCCCGTTCAAAGGCACTTAAATCTTTTGTCTTGCCCATTTACCCTCTGAATGGCACACATACACAATCTATGTCTCAATTGTGTCAAGGCTTAAAAATCCTTCATTAACCTGTCTCCCCTTCATCTACACTGACTTGAAGTGGATTTAAAAGGTTACATCAATAAGGGATCATAGCTTTCACCTGGATTCACCTCGTCAGTCTATTTCATGAAAAGAGCAGGTGTTCCTAATGTTTTGTACACTCAGTGTGTGTGTGTGTGTGTATATATATATATATATATATATATATATATATATATATATATATATATATATATATATATATATATATATATATATATATTTTAGCTCAAAGAGCCAGCTGCCCAACGTTTCGATATGTTGTACATATCTTTCTCAAGGGAGCCTGTGTTTGAATCAAAACATTGGAGGTATTTATAGGTTTTTGACGGCATGACAACTACTTGTTATTGTTTACATTCAAATCCATGATTTATTCTTACATGATGTACTATATATATATATATATTATCATTCCATTATTCCATTATAGGCCTACTGGCCAAATGGCCAAGGGACAGTTGGTGCTTAACACATACTGAATTATTTTGACCCTGAATTTTAGCATTTTTTGTTATAGAAAAGACAAATTTTACATATTTTATTACGGTACCGTTGGCTACTTTTTTTGTTTGTTTTGAATGATGAAGTTTTTGTTTCACAAATCTACTGCACTTTGTCTATAAACTGTACTGTAGTACGCGTAAGTACACATTTCTCCCATTCGCTTGCTAGGTCACTCCATATCTCCAAACATCAGACAGATATTTTATCTGGCAAATAGATAAGTTTACAGCAGATGAATTTCACAGTATTTTAAGCACAAATATAATAGCCTACATTTCAACAGTCACTGTCGAAGCTGATTACTTATTCTTCCAGAAGTAATGGTCGGGTGTAACAGGGATACAAGGTTATATTTGCGCCGGGCCATGTTGTTAACAAGCCTGATGTTGTCGTCCAGGCTTTACTGTGAAACTGACTGTAACCAGGGAGGATGTGAGCGTATTCTACTGGACTGGAGAATAAAAGCACGGGAGTTTAATTATGAAAACGCAAGTGTAAACAAACAAGTAAAAAAGATTAGCCTGTCGTCAGACATGTCATGGTAATATAAAATGCATTAATTTACTGTGCATTGGTATTGCGTCTGGTCTGGGAAGGGGGACACATGGGCGCGTTAAGAGAAATTGAGCGGGACATTTTTTATTTCAGGGGCATTGGTGCGGCCTAGCGCAAACACTGCAAACGTGTGCGAGTACTGTTGTGTTAAAAAAAAATGGTTAAAATGAACAGTTGCATTCAAAAAATGTAGAACAGCGAAAAACAAAATAAAACAATTTAAATGAAGCAACAATTAAGCTAAAAGGAAGTGAAAAAGTTAGTTTTTTGGGTGAACTCCAATAACCCTACGTTATTTTCCTCGGTCAAATCGTAGAGTGCCTAAATAAGCACAGTAATTTACCATAATAAAAAACAGTAATGAAAAAGAAAATGTAGAACATAAAGTGCAACCAGATATAGTCAATGAAAGACAACACATTATTCAAATTCTTTGTCATATTATATATTTAAGGTAAGGGAAGTTTATTTTCAGTTAAAAGTACTCTCGGATATAATGTTCTGCCGTCCGGCTGTACAGAATTCCTGGGGAGAACCTTGATCTGCCCGTATATGCTGTTTTTACCCAGCAGCTCTTTCACACACAGTACATCTTGCCGTCTCGATAAACAAGCCACGGATACTTCATCTCCCATTCAAAATTAAGAACGTATTTTTCGTTTGCATTCTTCTGCATTACTGCTTTGTCACTGTAGTGCAGTCAGAAGAAGATGACTGATATGCAGATAGGGTAATCTTCATGAGAATCCCCTCAAGATGCTGACTGCATAGGAAAAAAACTTCCGATTGACAACCGAGTTCCTATCAGTGTACACTCTGCATTAGGTGTTCATTTTTATGCTTAAAAAATGTATGTTAGGACATCCCTGTTAAACTAGTGGGGAAAATAACAAAAGTAAAACGTTAAATTAGGTGGCTGCAAAATTGAAATGAGTTAAAAGTAGGATCAGGATGAACAATTCATGTAATTTGTCAGCTCTGTTTGAAATCAAATTAAACGGGACCAGAATTAGGCTCCGGCTAGATATGAAGGTAAAAGCAAAGATTGTTTTGTAATGAACAGTTTTTTCTGAGTTTAATTATGAAACAGAATCAGTTAAATGTATTTAAAGGGACGTTACCTGACTAAAAATTAACCTGAAAACCTCAAGCCCTACTTGTGTGTGTGTGTGTGCGTGCGTGTGTGATAGCATTTATTTTTTCCAAAATATTTGTTTTATTTAGCAGTATGGGCATAACACATAATTTTAAAATAAAATACAGTGCATGGTTGCCACCTTTTCCACAGACCAAATCCTGACATATTTCTCAGTCAGCCTAGCTCTATCAAAACTGCTGTATACACATTGCTGTATTGTGCTCTTGATATTTCTAGCAATCGAACTTGCAAGCCAATAGTAGCTATCTATATCTTGGTAGGTAAGGGGCTAATTTCTGAAGCGATGATCCTGTCTACGTTTGGTTTTTTTTTTACAAATAATTTTTGAGCCCGAAAACTCCTTTTTTGACTTATTATTTTACAGCCATTGTGTCATGGCAAATTTCGTAAAAAGAGACAAAATGAGTCAAAAATGTACTGAAATTTGGTTCGTGTTTTTCAATGTTATTAATGGCTACCACTAAATATGCAATGTTTATACATACACACACGAATATATGTGGTTTAATTACCATTATATATTGTGAGTAACCCATATTTTACTGTAAAGGTTATGTATTTAATCACACGCATATCAATGTAATGTAAAGCATTATTCAAATGCTGGGGGCACAGTAGAATGTACAGATCAGTGCTAAACAGTGCATTTCTAATAAGATAGTGGAAATCCTTTAAGCAACTAATGTACCCTATAAGGGGAAAATTTGGCTGGTATTACATTCGCGGATTTGCTACCTTGGTAGATTGACAGTTTTTTAATTTACAGTAACTAGTTATATCTACAGTGTCGCTGCAGCAACTTGGAGAACAACAAAGAAGGCCTTCTAAAAATGAGTTACAATATTTATCGTTTTTATATGGCCCTTCAGTTTTAAGATATCAGTAATTGGAAAGAGTTACTAACTGCAGTACACTTTAACGATAGGCATTTGCTAACTCTCAGTTGTAACACTTAGCTATGGTTCATTAACACAGTGGAATGACCACAGTATCATGTAGTAATTGTAGGACAATATTGCATGTGTGAAAACTTTAACAATAAAGCTGAAACTAAAATGCTTTAAATTTAAAACTGGTTAATAGACTACCAAGCACTGGCAAAATCAGCTTTTTTATACAGTGCAGAACTAATTTATTTTAACATATTGTTTAGGGACTTTGCGATACCTGCACGCTGGATAGCAGTCCCTACACCAATCGACAATAACTATCCAAAGCAAATTTGCACCATTGTTACAGATTTTCTAATAAGTCTGGCATAAACAATTCTGGCTGCTACTTAATTAACCCCTTGTAAAAAACAAAAAACACAAAACTGCTTAACCTAAAAAAGAACAGGCTTAAGGTACCACAGTAGCAGGCACAGTTTACACTGCCTCGGAGTTTCTGATCGCATCATAAATTCCCTAAATCCATTGATGCAAATGTGCGGTCTGTTTAATTTTTTAAAGCAAATTGGCTTCATCACTCGCTGCCATTCTCATATTCACTTTGACACCCGACACATTCTTTCCCTTGTCCAGCGTGCGCTTCTTAACCTGTGCTGCATACCACCAGTCTGTCAGAGGGTGGGATTGCACACTGTATGCCACACTCTGATTGGTGGAAGTATTATTGGCGATCCAATCCAAACCGTCAACAAAGCCAAAATAAATTCCACTCCAGAATGTCCCGTTAGGTCAAAGAAAATATTAAAGGAAGGTTGGTGTTTTTTATGCGTTTCATTTAAAACCGGACATTAGGGCATCTGGGTTTGTTAATTCCTGCCACCTGGACACAGGTGCCAATTCCCAGACTGTCCGAGTCAAACCCAGACAGGTGGCAACCCTAGCATGGTGGGATACTAAAGTATTAATTCCCACTGTCCACTGCGCTGCTAGGAACTGTAATCAAACTATTTTAATAGTAATAGAGTGTGTATGCATTAAGCCCGACTAAACACGAAACGGTACTTCAGTGTGGACGCTTTGAGCTGGATTAATTAAAACATTTGAGTATGGTTCTCGAGATTGGTTATGTGGTGTGGACAGGGTCTAAAAGTAAATATCCTTAATATTGCTTCTTAAGCCAAATATGAGGCATATTGCTGCCACCTACAGGACTGGAGTGTACCTTAATCAATGCTGTTCTATTGCAGAACAGTTTATTTTTTAAACAATCAAATACTTTACAGTCATTTTGCTGCAGTGTAACAGATTATCTCAAATATGTCCGCGTCCCTTTCCCATTCTGTGCATCTCGTGAACGCGAGACAAAATCTAGGACGCAAAATTCTGCATTAAAATGACCTCTGTGTATTATACACTGAGGTTGTAAGACAGACAGGAAGGTGGTTTTGGTGACACGGACCGTCGTAATGAAACTCAACCTTAGTGCGTACAGCTGCTGTTACAAATCACACTGTCTCTGCAGCAACTGACCAGACCTTTATTTGTCTTAGGTCTGTATAGGGATTGATGAATTTATTTCACACTCTCTTATTCATCTTAATACAGTATTTAGTAATAGAGGCACACCAAGCTTATTTCCAACATACACTGACCTACAATTTTTATCACTGACAGTGTGTGTGTGTGTGTGTATATGTAGGGCACACGCCAGTCCCAAAGCCAAGTAATTGGATTTGAACACAACTGTGTGAGGCTTTGATAGTGCAGCTGTGGCAGCTTTTTAAAAGCCATAGAAGGGTTCATTGTTACCCACAATCAATCTTGATCTAGTGAATCATAAAATACAGTTTTGTACAGCAGCAGGAATTAAGTCAATAACTCAAAGCGTTTGGTCTAACACTGCATGGGTGTGTGTTTTCTTGATTCATTCATATTAGTCTTTTGACTGCTATACAGAAGTCTGCACACAAACCTTGGTAATAGCCTTTACTAGCGACTTTACAAAACCCTGTTCAAAAACAATCCACAGTAGATCACAAGATGATTCCCATGCAAAACAATACAGCCTTGCTGATTACAAGAAGCTTGGGACAGAAAATAATGCCTGGACAGATAGGTAAGTAAACTCTGTTATGCCACTTCCTGTGTGTTTGGGGCGGAAGACATTTCAGAAACTGGCAAAAGGAGGAAATAGGGAAAAAAAAATCCCCTTTGTGCAAAAACAATTAAGGAAACTGCCTTGGCCACATACAGAAATGGATTCATCAAGCTTTTTAAAAAACAACCACTTTTGACTTATATAGCGGCTTTTACAGCCACAACTACTGTAGATGCTTAACAAACACTGGTATGAAAATACATATAAAAGAAATGTTCATTAAACCAATTTATTTGCCAGAAAGTTGACTACAACATTTTACTCTATTATGATCCTCACTGACTGTCTCAGTTAATCAGTTTCCAAGTAGAGTGGCCATTATCCTACAGTCGATACCCTCAAAGGTAACAGGACTTTAGAAAATCACATCATTTTCAATTTGCCTTAGGCATCATGTCCAAAATATAACCTAAAAACTATTTTATACATTCCTCCAATATAAAAAAAAAAGTGTGTTCATTTTATACTAACATAATTCAGTATGAATGAAGGCAGAAGGATGTGCTTTAGTTCCGTAAGAAAGGACCACCCAAAATGAACATACCTTCCCTGAAACAGACTCCCCATCGTAGAACAGGAAGTGTTTTTCTACTTTGCCATCTTCTGTCTTTATTTCTGCCGTCTTCCTTGTCTCGGCATCATTGAGAACAACATCGATTTCACACACTGGACCAAACAAACCTCCAAGGAAACTCTGCAACGCAACAACACAAGAAATCAATATGTGAAACAGGGTTGTTTTTGGCTGTCGATCACAAAGTGCTAAAAAACTACCACCAAGAACTGCAGTTAAGAGCACAAGAAAATCATTCTGGTTTTACTATTTAATGTTTATTTATTTTTTAGCAGACGTCCTTATCTAGAGCGACTTACAATTGTTACAAGATATCACATTATTTTTACATACAATTACCCATTTATGGGCAGATGACGTGACGTGTCAATTTTGCTGTCCGATGATAATTATGTCTATAAAATAAATTAATATAAAAATCTACTATATATAAAATAAATGTACAATATTTTATTTATAAAGCAACTAGTGTATTTATTTTGAATTATCATCATAGTTATGGTTTTTGAGTTTTCAAAGTGTGAAAGTGTCCTTCGGTGTTACTGTCCGAAAGCTTATGCATTTTCATAAAAAATGATAAAACTCAGAATAAAACAATTAATGAAATACACCGGCATGATTCTTTGAGGGTCTTTTGTTATAAGGAGAAATGCTGTCTGATTATTTAAATTCACAATGAGCTTTTTACGAGAAATTGATGTCCTCAAATGTCCTACGGTGTAACCAACATTGAACAGCCATTTTAGACCATATTGTCTGAAGATTCCACATGACCTATGACCTCAGTATACAAGGAAGTCAGAAAGGGACCCAGCATATGTGGAGCAAGGTCAGTATGTCTCTCATAAATGTTAAAAAAAAATGCATATTCATGGCTCCTTATAGGACATGGAAATAATCGCATGTCCTTCAGTGTAACTCATAGAATAAGGTGATAACAAAGAAATATTTTCAAAATCAACATCTCTCTAGATATTTGATTGTTATAGAATTTCTTCAATGTCACTGCTTTGCATAGGTGGCCTAATAATTGCCTGTTACATTAGCATTAGATGGAAAATGTCCTTCGGTGTAACCGCAAAATGTCCTTTTGGTATAACCAGAATTAGGTTACACCAAAATGTCCTGGTGGTTACACCGTATGATTTTAGGCATGATCTCTCAATTTAACAGATTTATTGATTACTTATTATGAAGAGCCAATATTTATTTTTTTTATGAATAGCCAAGTTTAAAATGACACACATATACATTTTTCTAATTTTTCTTCATTTTCAGATGCCCTTGTCAAGCAGGGAAAAGGTAGCTCAATATAGAGCCTGTGTTAATGAAGACCCTTGTTAATGAAGACCCTTAGTCAGTCTTGAACAAAGAAGACTATGCGGTGATCTGATTCAAACATTCAAAATCCTAAAAGATATAGACAATGTCGACCCAGGGGACTTTTTTGACCTGAAAAAAGAAACAAGGACCAGGGGTCACAAATGGAGATTAGATAAAGGGCCATTCAGAACAGAAAATAGGAGGCACTTTTTTACATAGTGAATTGTGAGGGTCTGGAACCAACTCCCCAGTAATGTTGTTGAAGCTGACACCCTGGGATCCTTCAAGAAGCTGCTTGATGAGATTTTGGGATCAATAAGCTACTAACAACCAAACGAGCAAGATGGGCTGAATGGCCTCCTCTCGTTTGTAAACTTTTTTATGTTCTTAAGAGCAACCTACCTTTCCAAAAGGCGATCAAGGTGCTTTTTCATGTTTTTCACTTTATAATACAGAATCTGATATGATACAGAATCTGACAACACATTATAGTCCAGCTAATAAGCACAACAAATAGGCAAGACTGCAAATTTTTCAAATGTGAAACTTTGCATACACATACCAAGCACATGCTAATGCTATAGTCCTGTAGAAACTGATCTGAATGAAACAAAAGACAAGAAAATGATATTTCCCCTTCATGCAGCTCAAATGTCCGTGTCCCTGATGATGAGATACTAGCAGGCACGTTTGTTATTGTGATGTACAATGAACTACCATACGCTGGGCAAGTTGTTAAGGAGGTAGAAAAATAAGTTGAAGTATACTGCATGAGTCAGTTAAATGATTAGAATTAATTAGTCTGGCCTAGAGTTTCTGATGTAATTTTTTATTACAAGTCAGATATTGTTGCAGTAATTACTGAGCCAGAGCCTTCCACTTCCAGATGTTCCAAACTGGGCAGCGCCGACTGGATGAAATTTACAAAAGACTGGTAGCTGTTGACTTTCCAGTATCAGCAGTATGATACTTTCAAAGTGCCTAATGCAAAATGTTATTGTTGTTTTTCTCATGTTATGTATGAGAGTGCTGAGAGAGTGCCGAGCACTGAATACCGGAGGCAATGAGATTGCTGAGAGAGTGCCGAGCACTGAATACCGGAGGCATCCGTTAGTAATACTATATATTACTGCAAGGAATACAATTGTCACGTTTACGAAGAATATTGCATTTATGTTAATGTATTGTGTGCAAACAACATGAGAGATTTTTTTTTTTTAATTCCCAACCTGAGTACACGACACAATTCCTTACTAAAAAAAAACCTTTCGTCTGGCTATTTGTGGTTAATTTTCTTCACCCTATCCCAATTTAAAAACCACAACCCTAAACCTAGAACCTTTTTTTAAATAAACATAATTGTATGTGTAACAATAAATGTTAATGCTTAAGACATGCAGACAAATCAAGGTACTGTATATACTATTCATTTTTTTAACTCTCAGTGTAAGCCTACGTTTTGCCACGTCTAAATTGTAGTAAAGTTACAGCTATACTAATATTAAAATGTAAAAATACGACCTTGTCATATTAATATGATGGATGCAGCATGTCATCAGATTATATTATTGAAACATTTTAATTTAGATTAAAGATTGACAACATTTTGACGTGTAAAAATCATTTGATCACACATTTTAAAGTTCATACGAAAAGACAGTGGCACAAACACGCACCAACATACACAGTCTAGTAAATAAAACGGCCAGATAAAAATAAAAAGCCATGCAGTGAACCTCCCCTTTAATCAAACTGTAGCCCCGCCTTACTTTTGCCTTATTGAGCTTGCGCGATCAACTTATTTCCTATGACACAGGCACTCAGCACTCAAAATGTTCTAACGCCTTCTCTCGTGCAGGTAATACAGCTCCGTTGTGTGTTGTGCAAGCTTCGTAGTGTTGGAGGGCTCTTACTTTGCATTGTAGTTTCTGCTGTGGAGAACTAAAACATGGACAAACAGCCAATAACTAGTGCTAAAAAAGTACATTTCACCACAATTGGACAAGCGGTTCCCTAGATCAGGGTTTCCCAATCCTGGTCCTGGGGACCCACTGTGTCTTCTGGTTTTCATTCCAACAGAGTTCTCAATTACTTAATTAAACCCATAATTGAACATAAATTAGACCTTTTTAATTGGTTTCAGCTCTTAAACAATTGTAGAGTTCAAGTTAGCTATAACATGTTATAAGTAACTTGAACTCTGCAACTGTTTAAGAGCTGAAAACAATTAAAGTTCTAATGTATCAAATTATGAGTTCAATTAAGGGTCCAGTAAAGTAATTGTGAGCTCAGTTGGAATGAAAACTGGCAGGGGGTTCCCAGGACAAAGATTGGAAAACTCTGCCCTAGATATATTAAAATATATGATATGTATCCCCAGCAATAGACAATGTAATCCTCTATCTTACCCATTAAGATTGATTCTTGATTTGATATAAATTGGGATGTGAGAGGACTGTTATTTTCTTATTCCACCTTTAAACTGGTTGTTGTTTAGGTAGGTTTGGGAGAAAATGGAGATTATAATCCAAATGCTGTTTGTTCTGTGCTTGCAACTATTTGCTTATAGTTTCAGATGTATAGTACACTGCTTTACTGTACAAGTGAGCATTTCAAATCTACAGCAACACTTACAATCTCCTTGAGAAGTAACAACAGACTGGTGTTTTGTTGGGTTCATTCAAGAAAACGTCTTCTTGTTACCAATGACACAGACCCGTGTCACGTTAACAAGATTAAAAATGATAATTATAGTAAGGTTAATAGACAATTTGCCAACCGAATTATTACTCTAATCTCAAAATGCCAGAACAAGCGAGCACAGTTCAGATATGTTTTATAACAATGGAACTTCGCGTTTTACATAAGACTTGAGATAAGTGTTATTAATTTATGGGAAGTAAGACTAGGGTGACCACCCGCCACTAATTGGGCGAGACAGTCCAGAAATGTAAAGATCAAGTCTCGGCCCGGCCTTAATGTCTCCGGGACGGCGTTTGTCCCGGAATTTGTAGACACGGTGCAATCTTACAGTTTAGCGCCAGTCAAACTGTAGCTTATCTGTTTATAGCGTATCATAGCACCGTCCCTGTCGTATTATTTTACAATGCCTGACACTCGCTCGCCAGTTGAAAATAATAATAATAAAAAATGTATGTATATATCCAGGCGCGCCCCCAGAAATATTTCACATGTTACGCACAAGTGAACCACACCGACATCTCATTACATGCCGATTGCGACTCTGCATCAACATGCTGTAAAGTGTTTCAGTCAGAGTGCTGCATTTCTGTTCTTTTCTGAGTTTCCCTTTTTCAAAATGAATAAACACAGCGAGCTGCCATCGAGACAGAACAGCAACTACAGTGATAGATAGTCACATAGTCCACAACAGTAAAATCTACAAATACATTTGAAATACATACTTAAAGGAAAAACTAGCTCACACGTTGTTTTTTTTATGCTGGTTCAATTTCTAATCATTTTACTCTCACAATCACGACAACTAATCACTACTCATTACTCTCCCTCTCCCCCGCTCTTCGGGGGAAACAGCAGAAAAAAAGTTTTAAAAAATATGTAAATATACCCCAGCATAAGAAATGGCAGGTGTCCCGTTTTTGCATTTTGAAAAGGTGGTCATCCTAACTATGACACGCTTATACAGTTAAGGTTCACTCGGGAGACATTGGCTAACACACGGAAATTAAGCTTGTACCCCTGTAACGTCGTTTACCGCATGCAACCATGTTAAATCACGGCGGCTCAAATATGCTTTTAACTTTCAAATACAGAGGAATTGTTCTGACAGAAGTCATGGAAGATGGGCCTCAACTCAGTCACTCCCCCAAATCAAGACCCAGGACCAACATAGGCCTCTGGCACTTTCCTGCCGTAAGGATAAAACAACAACTCAGCTCGCAGTAAATGCAATTTATGAAGCCTGGTGTTCCGTTTACAGGGCAGGTACTGTGCATTCAGTGAAGATAAAACTGTAATTCACATCGCAACGTTTTAAGTTTACATTAAACTCACCATTTCAGCCCGTTTCCACAGTGTGTGTATGTATGTTACTGTGATCCCTGTGAAAATCCTCCCTCACTCCTGCTGCCTCGGTCATGTGACATACACCACCACCTCCCCCAAGCCGCTGAACTGTGTGCCAGCTGTCATGTGACTCTAGCGTTGGTGGATTGTAAGTGCTAGTACAGTAGTAGCAACGTGGTGTATGCTGATAAAGTGAAGAAGGTATAGAAACTGCAGTGGTTTGTGTATTGTACTTTTCTGTTTTTGTTAAAAATATATAAACAACAAAGATAATGAATGATATTTAAAATTCATTCATTATTTACATTACACATACACAGATTGAAAGTTATGGGCCAGAAACCTTTCGTTTTTATTTTTAATTTGAACCTAAAATGGAACAGTACAGTAGGCTTATACTAACAGGCCATATCTTATCCTTTGTCTTAGGAACGAAATAACATTTTCATAATTAATTGTTTCTTATATTAGATGCACTGGGGTCTGTTATCCGAGTCCAAGTGCATACATACCAACAGTCCCTGTATGGCGGGGACAGGCCCGATTTCCTAACAAATGTCACGTGTCCTGATGCATAGGAAGAAAGTTCAGCTATTTATCCTTGGAAATGATATATGTATGTGTTTTAGTAATATACATGACAGCAATGAGCCTATATCCATGAACATGGTCTGGTTTTTCCTTTAGGCTTTATATAGACCTCTGTATGAGTAAAAATGTCCTAATGTTTGCTGTGAATATTGCATAAATGTGGAATGTTTGTTCAAAGAAACACATGTTGTTAGCAATTGGAAATAAAGAGGAGTCACTCAAATAAGAAACGTGTGTTAGCAATGGATTGTGTTTAGAAATGTGTAGAGCTTCTTCAAAGTTTTGTAATGTGTGTATTTACAAATTAAGTGTGTGGAGCACCACACCAGGGATGAAATCACCAGTGACAGGGATATAGTGGAGGCAAGTATTTACATATCACACTTTACATTTTTCCGAAAGTCTCACAAACTGGTTATACAATTGTGAAGAAACTTGGTACTAACATTATTTAGCAGAAGTTAGCGATTTTCTAGTCGTTGAGTAGGATGTATGTTACTGACATACTTCTTCTGATTACTTTAGCACCAACTGAAGCCACTCTTAGCAGAAAACCCAGAATTGACTCTCCCTGGGCCCCCGAGTGGCTCACCCAGTTAATGCATGGTGTGCAGGGTGAGTCATTCAGTTAGGGGAGAGCAGCTTTGCTATGTGAAGTTACCAGTAAATGCTGGAGACTCCACAGGGAGCATTGCATTGACTCAGCAACTCCCATGGGTTTGGAAGACAAAATCAAAAAGGACTATTTCTCCTTACCGCACTACAACGGACCGTACCTACCAGACGCCTTCCCTAATACAACTTTAACATAGTAAAAGCAGAGCAAAGTGTAATAAAGCTTACATAAAGCATGGTAAGAATTGTAAAGCCCATGAGGTATGGTAAAGCATATGGTAAAGATAGTAAAAACACAGGAAAAGCATAGGACAATTGCACAATTACCATGCTAAACCTGTGAGCTCAGGGCTGTACTTTGTCCATTCTGAACTATTGTGGAGAATTGCTGAAGTGAAAAAAAAGAAGTACAGAAACTTCTGAAATGTCAATGTCTGCAACAATACCACATCCCTTTAATGATGGCATAAGCAATGGTTTCCAAACACCACACACACCATGTGACTGACTGAATAACATTTTGCTTACAATAAAACTAAAAATCTCAACGATGACTGCTGTTGACTTGCAGTGCTGACTCATAGCCTATTTTCATTGACAATACTTAAACAATTATAATCATAAAATATAGCTATTTTTAATGCATTTAAAATCTTATAGTACATCTTCATTCAACAAAGTTCCCGACTACCCGCAGACGTTGGCCTTTCTATGACATTACTGTTGACTCAACGCAGAGGAAAAGTTTAGGTATGAAGCCATAGTCACCTACAATCTTAAGGTCACCCATGTATTTAATATTAGGGTAACCATCTGCAGACACAAGTGTAAAATGACCTCTCTCAACAAGTATGTTGGAGGCTTAGTGTTCCAGTGGTTAAAAAAAAGGGAGGTTCCTGGTTCAATCCCAGCTCAGCCAGTGACTCACTGTGTGTGACTCTGAGCAAGTCACTTAACATCCTTGTGCTCCATCCTTCTGATGAGACATAAAAACCGAGGTCCTATTGTAAGTGACTCTGCAGCAGCAGTTGTGATGCATAGTTCACCTCCTAGTCTCTGCAAGTCGCACTCTGCTACAGGAAGTGCCGTGAGTGCCACGAGTGCTGGCACTGAATACTGGCGATGCTAAAGCATGGAGATCCCAGTGCCGAGAGGCTTGCGCGTGTGTGCTGAGTATATTACATTGATCTGCGTGTGATTAAATACATGATCGTTATAGTAAATAAAAATACGTATGTATATGTATATTCACTGCTGTATATATATATATATATATATATATATATATATATATATATATATATATATATATATATACAGCTCTGGAAAAAAACTAAGAGACCACTGCAAAATTATCAGTTTCTCTGGTTTTACTATTTATAGGTATGTGTTTGGGTATAAGGTTGTCCTGGAAGAAAACTTGCTTCCTTCTGCTCTGACAATGTTTCCCAACTCTGAGGATTGGTTTTTCCAGCAGGACAATGCTCCATGCCACACAGCCAGGTCAATCAAGGTGTGGATGGAGGACCACCAGATCAAGACCCTGTCATGGCCAGCCCAATCTCCAGACCTGAACCCCATTGAAAACCTCTGGAATGTGATCAAGAGGAAGATGGATGGTCACAAGCCATCAAACAAAGCTGAGCTGCTTGAATTTTTGCGCCAGGAGTGGCATAAAGTCACCCAACATCAATGTGAAAGGCTGGTGGAGAGCATGCCAAGACGCATGAAAGCTGTGCTTGAAAATCAGGGTTATTCCACCAAATATTGATTTCTGAACTCTTCCTAAGTTAAAACATTAGTATTGTGTTGCTTAAAAATGAATATGAACTTATTTTCTTTGCATTATTCGAGGTCTGACAACACTGCATCTTTTTTGTTATTTTGACCAGTTGTCATTTTCTGCAAATAAATGCTCTAAATGACAATATTTTTATTTGGAATTTGGGAGAAATGTTGTCAGTAGTTTATAGAATAAAACAAAAATGTTCATTTTACCCAAACACATACCTATAAATAGAAAAACCAGAGAAACTGAGAATTTTGCAGTGGTCTCTTAATTTTTTCCAGAGCTGTAAATATAGCAGTGAAATTCTCAACAAAAAAGTACAGGTACTCATATGCACAGCCGTGTTCTGTGTGCTTCTCTGTTGTGTTTCTGTGTAGATTAATTACCATGATCTATTCCAGAAAAATAATTTTCAGGCAGAAACAGTATAAAAGTAGACTTTTTTATTGTTGTTTATGCCTGCTTGTCAGGTACTTACTGAGCATTTTATATCAAAGCTGCCGATAGGCCCCTCTGTGGGTCGCCAGTATATGAGCGCCCAGGGATACCGAGTCAATGGGAACATGGCATGCAGATATGGCTGCTAGGTACACTTTCAATGTAGAGGGGGATTTACCTGCCTCTAGCAGATCTTGCAGAAACTGTAAAATAATTGCTATAGGGCAATAAATGGGATCATGGCCTCTGGCCATGCACCAGTTTTGAAAATATTTCCACTTGTAGGCGTACAACGCTCTTGTGGAAGAAGCATTCTGCAGTGTACTTACTACTACGTCTGAGAGCCCTAAGGCCAGATTCTCCTGGGCTATCTGGGGGCCACCAGGAGAACTCTCACCTCGTCTCTCCTCACCTTCTCAAGGAAGGCAGGGAGCAGTGGTATCGGCGGGAAAGTGTACAAAATCTTTGGCCCATTCATGGGCTAGGGCATCAACGCCTTATGGACCTCCACGGCTGCAGAGGGAGAACCACAAGGGGCAATGGATCGTCTCTGCCATGGCAAAGAGATCAACCAGGGCCTCGCCAAAGCGTTCCCAAATGTGCTTCACCACCTGAGGGTGTAGTCGCCATTCTGACGGTTGAGGACCCTCCCTGGCGAGGAGGTTAGCCACCCAGTTCACCACTCCCGGGAGATGTACAGCCCAGAGGGACAGGAAGTGCCTCTGTGCCCAGATCAGTAGCCGAAAGGCTATGCGGTGTAACCCCGGGGACCGAAGCCCTCCCTGGTGGTTCACGTACGCAACTACTGACATGTTGTCCGTGCGGACAAGGACATGTTCGTGGTGGAGCACAGTGAGGAAATGTTGCAGCGCGAGGTGAACTGCTTTCAGCTCTAGTGCGCTTATGTGCAGGGATGTCCAGTGGCCCGACCAGGATCCGCTGACTCCTTGGCCTGCCCAGACCACTCCCCAACTGGAGTTGGATGCGTATGTTGCCACCACTTGACGGTTGTAAATCACTCCCATCCTTACGCCTTCGCTCAGGTGAGGGGCTTGCCTCCACCAGCATAGTGCTGTCCAGCATAGACAAGACACTGTCAGCTAACGGTGTCTGTTGTGCTGGGGGTGTAGCCGAAAGGCATTGAGCCACGCTTGAAGCGGGCGCATGTGAAGTAACCCCAGTTGGATGGCTGACGAAGCTGTGGCCATCAGACCCAGTAATTTTTGGCACAACACCAATTGTATTGTGGAGCCTTGTTGAAACAGGGCCAGACAGTTGCGAATGGCAGCTACTCTGTGGTCTGACAGGTAGGCTCGCATCATAATGGAATCCAGCCAGAGACCCAAGTAGACCGTACTTTGCACCGGTATTAATTGGCTTTTTGCATCGTGAGGGTGAGACCCAGCCTCGACAGATGCTCCATCACAATCGCTATGTGAGCCACTGCTCCTTCCTAGGACAGGGAACAAATCAACTAGTCGTCCAGGTAATTCATCACCCTGAACCCTTGCAGAAACAAGGGAACAAGGATGGCATCCATGCACTTTGAAAATGTGCGGGGGGCTAAGGAGAGGCTGAATGGCAGCATGGAAGATTTGACAACGCTCCCCTGAAAGGCGAAGCGCAGATATTTCCTGTGCGCTGGACGGATAAGAACATGGAAATACGCGTCCTTCAGGTCCACTGTTGTAAACCAGTCGCCCGGCCGGACAGATTGGAGGATGTGGCAATGTGTGACCATCTGGAACCTCCTCTCCCTCAAGAACCCATTGAGGTGTCTCAGGTCAAGGATGGGGCGAAGGCCGCCATCCTTTTTTGGCACCAAGAAGTATCTCGAGTAGAAACCCTCTCTTTGTTAGGTGTGTTCTACGAGATGGATGGCTTGTTTTAGAAATAGTGTTTCCCGAAAGGGAGGAGGTTCCGAGTGTAATTGCAATGCGTATCCAGTGTGTACAGTGGCGAGCACCCAGAAGTCTGAGGTGCAATTGCGCCAGAATTGCAGTTGGCGTTGTGCATTGAGTGGGTCTGAGGCTAGAAGGCTTGGAAACACGAAATCTGTAATAAAGTGCCTGAAACCGCGCGTAGCTCTGAAGCTAGTGGCTCGGGAAGGGTTACAGAGCGCAGCATGCCATCCGGGTAGGCCATCAAGAGGCCTCCTGTGTTGGCAAGGCACGTCACCTGCGCTTCAGACGCGTAAGACTTTTTTAGGTGGGTTTCCATGATCCTGCATTGGCCGTTAGGGCATACAGGATCTTTGGACAGGAACTTTGCTCGCACTAGGCCCATTATGGTGGAGTCCACTGGAGGGAACTGTGCGAGCCTTACCACCTCTGCACATTCCATGGAGGCAAGTTTGGCCGCGCTCTTGGATACACTGGTCGCTGAGGCCGGGTGCTGCCACGAGGATTTGACCTCCTTCAAAAAGTCCGGGAACACCGGAAAAGGCTGGGGGGGTCGAAGTCTGAATACAGACCTGCGCTGTTCAGGGACTGCCTTCCAGGGAACCTG
Organism: Acipenser ruthenus; assembly: GCF_902713425.1. Classification (NCBI taxonomy): domain Eukaryota; kingdom Metazoa; phylum Chordata; class Actinopteri; order Acipenseriformes; family Acipenseridae; genus Acipenser; species Acipenser ruthenus. The sequence goes on from NC_081195.1 coordinate 20,102,291, forward strand.
GAGGAAGTTGGCGGCTCACTCCATAAGCGCCTGAACCGAGCTCGAGGGCGCTGGAACCTCAGGCTCTGAGGCAAGTTCAGAGCTGGGGACCGTTTCTTGGGTCAGATCTGGATCTTAAGTCTCTCCCCGTAGGAAGGACTCCTCATCCCAGGAAGCCGCTATAGAAAGCGCGTCCTGTTCCTCCTCGCTCATCACCACGTCCTGCTCTGAAATGTCTGGAGCGACCACCGGCGGAGCATGAGTCTGCTCCGGGGGAGGCGCAGGGGAAAAGCCTGCAATGGTGTGGAGCACAGCCGACAGACAGTTGCAGTGTAGTCACACAAACAGTGCAGCGCAAAGCTTACAGTGGAGTGGAGTCTCCGATGTCGTCTGTATCACGTGCAGTACACAACCGGTGCAGTGCATAGCTTGCAGTGGGGTGGCACAGCCTACAGATGGGAGAAAAAAAGACAGAATAGATTATTATTATTATTAGGAGGGATGTAGTATCGACTACTAATGTATTAGAATAATGGTTAAAGCTATTCCGGTTAATAGTGCCACCATGTGGGTTAAGGTGGTAATGGTATAGAGTGGACGTGGGGAAGGAAGTTGTTAATAAAGTTCAGAAAGTTTGAATATACAGCATACGGTGGTCCGTGTGAGTGTTTGAGCCAGAACAACATCTACATATAAAACGGAGATGTAACAGTATCCATCCATGTATTCTGAAAAATAATAGAAGATGGGCCTCTTCAGTGAGTTACAGGAAAACAATTCGGATTCGGATTCCTAGATGGAATTATTTTCCTGTAATTCACTGAAGCCCATCTATCATATATATAGGGGTGATGCTGGGACGCCAGAATCACCGTCGAGCCCGCTTGAGGTGTCGTGGGCTAGTCGACGAAACACAGAGGATGGAAGGTGCCCACTTGAAGACCCCAGAGATGTACCCTACTTCGCACAATCCAGACGGTTGTCATGCTGATGCGCTGGGGAGACCGCACTGTGGTTGATTCCCGGAGCCAGCATCGCAGCTGTTGTGTGTGCTGATGCACCAGGGAGGCAAATAAGCTGATCCCTGGAGCCAGCATTACACTTCAGCCATCAACACCAGACAGAAGGATATCTACATCATCATATGGAAGGCAACGTAAAGCTACGTCTTAATTGGTGCTTATCTTGGTGAGAGCCGAGTTCAAATCAGCATGAAGTTTTAACATCTACTCTCGTGTAATGGAAATCAAATCAGTGGTTTGCAGAAGAATTCACCCCCCTGCAAAATTTTTATCTTTTGTTGGCACCTAAGCGTACTCCACGACGCTTTCAAATTAGACTTTACATGTAGAATCACAAAGTGGTTTAACTTGTAGATAATTTCCCTCAGGAATATAAAGACTTTAAAGCTGCAACTCACATAGTGATCCAACAAAGCAACCATGATGACCAAGGAGCTTTCGAAACAAGTCAGGGATAAAGTGGTAGAGGGGCACAGAGCAGGAGAAGGGTACAAGAAAATTTCAAAGGCACAGATTATCCCTCTCAGCACAGTGAAGTCCATCATTAAGAAGTGGAAGATGCATCATACCACCCCGACACTATCCAGATCAGGTCGCCCTCCCAAACTGAGCAGCCGGGCAAGCAGGAAACTGGTTCGGGATGTCACTCTGAAGCCAACAATGACCTACCAGCCAAAATGTCATATTTTCAGTGCCTGGGCACTAGTAAAACCCAACAGTGGTGGCGTATGTCAACCACCAGGGTGGCCTACGGTCCCCGGGGTTGCATCGCATTGCCTTCAGGCTTTTGATATCGGCTCAGAGGAACTTGCTGACCCTGTAGGAGACGCATATTCCCAGAGTGGTGAACTGGGCAGCGGACCTCCTCTCGAGGGAGGGTCCCCTTCGTCAGTGTGGCGACTCCACCTTCAAGTAGTGGAGCACATTTGGGAACGATTTGGGAGGGCACAGGTTGATCTCTTCGCCTCGTGGGAGATGACACATTGCCCCCTGTAGTACTCCCTCCGCCGCTTAGGAGGTCCACTCGGCGTCAATGCCCCAACGCACAAATGGCCCAAAGAATCTTTGTACGCTAAACCGCCTATACCGCTGCTCTCGGCGTTTCTCAAAAAGGTCCAGTTAGAGGAAGAGTCAGTTCTCCTAGTGGCCCAGGAGAATCTGGTTTTTGACCCTGTGCCAGCTGTTACACGGCCAGCTCTGGGAGATCCCACTGCACATGGATCTCCTCAGTCAGACGAGAGGCACTCTTTGGCATCCGGAACTGGGCAGGTTCAGGCTATGGGTCTCGCCCCTGAAAGGGGCTGCTGGTTAACCCTAGGGCTATCAGATGTGGTTGTGGGTACCTTGCAGAATGCTAGGGCAGACTCCACTAGGTCATTATACACCTACAAGTGGAAATATTTTCAAGCTTGGTGTCTGGCTAGAAGCCATGACCCAATCTCTTGCCCTATGCCAGTTATCTTACAGTTTCTGCAAGAACTGCTTGATGCTGGTAGGTCACCTTCCACTTTGAAGGTGTATTTAGCTGCTATTTCTACATGCCATGCCTCCGTAGATTCAGTATCTCCGGGTGCATATTTTTTGGCTATCCGATTTCTTAAAGGCGCTCAGTTCTCCCTGAATGGAGCCTTGATATTGTATTGGAGGCTCTCCCGAAGGCCACATTTGAGCCCATATACTCCATAGAGTTGAAGTATCTGTCTATGAAGACAGACTTTCTCGTGGCTATCACCTCCGCAATGCGGGTCAGTGAATTGTGGACACAGTCTTGACTGCGTATGATGGTGCTGGCTTGCCCCTACCTGGAAGGGTAGCCACACACTCCACTAGAGGGTTAGCTACATCTTGGACCCTCTTCAGAGGGGCCTCACTGTCCGATATACTTTCTCTGCATACTTTCTCCAGGTTCTACTGCCTTAATGTGGTAGAACCACCAACCGCGAGGTCGCATTGGTCGCCCGGACGAGTTCGATGGAAAAAGAGAAATGGCTTCCTCAGGATGACGGTTTTAATCCCTCGGTGGGCGGGACTGAGTGCGTCATCCCAGGAAGGGGCCTACAGGCAGCTCTGATATAAAGATATATCCCATACATAATGTCATTGGTGGTCGTCTTCTCTTTCAGGGAACCAGGGTTACGGTAACCGGTACACGGGCGGTACACGGCGGGCATCCTTGGCGGTGGAGACGGGAATGGCAGGCAGTCCTCCCATGGCCGGCAGAGGTGGGAGCGGCAAGCAGTCTCCTCCTGGCGCTGGAAACGGCGACAATGACTCCTCTCCCTCTGGCGCTGGAGACAGCTCCTCTCCCTCTGGTGCTGGAAACAGCTCATCTCCCTCTGGTGCTGGAAACAGCTCCTCTCCCTCTGGCGCTGGAGACAGTGGTGGGACCTCTCCCTCTGGCACTGGCGACGGCAGCGATGGCTCCTCTCCCTCTGGCGCTGGAGATGGCTCCTCTACCTCTGGTGCTGGATACGGCAGCGATGGCTCCTCTCCCTCTGGTGCTGCAGACAGCGGGGGGACCTCTCCCTCTGGCACTGGAGACGGCAGCGATGGCTCCTCTCCCTCTGGCGCTGGAGATGGCTCCTCTACCTCTGGTGCTGGATACGGCAGAGATGGCTCCTCTCCCTCTGGCACTGGAGACAGCGGGGGGACCTCTCCCTCTGGCGCTGGAGACGGCAACAATGGCTCCTCTACCTCTGGTGCTGGAAACAGTGGTGGGACCTCTCCCTCTGGCGCTGGAGACGGCAGCGATATCTCCTCTCCCTCTGGCGCTGGAAACAGCGGGGGACCAGTCCGCCTCGGAGGACGCAGAGGCAGCTCCTGCTCCTCTCCGCTTTTGGGCTGTGGACGCACTAACTCCTCCCTCTTGGGCTGTGGACGCACAAACTCCCCCCTTCTGGGCGTAAGAAGTTCAGGCTCCTCCCTCTCCTGTCATGGAGGGGGTTGGTCAGGTGCTACGTGCCCGACCTTGCCAACGGCGAAGCACCATTCCTTACCATTGAGGTAGCTGAGGGAGACAACCAGCATGGTAGAGACCCGGCGGGACCTGCGACCAGCCCCGCGCTGCTGCTGTTGTTGTTCCTGCTGTGACCGAGCCGATGCAGGTCCTCGTGCATAGAGACACCCCGACCAGTCATGCCTGGACTCATCTCATCGCCCACACCAGCCTGGTGGAACCTCAGAGCATCCCCTCCAGCGGTGATCCTCCGTCCTGCACCATGTACACCAGGGGAACAGGTTTGCTGGATCACCCAGTTGTTGCTGCTTCTGCTGTCGCTTCCTCCAGCTGTTCTTTCCCATATATATATATATATATATATATATATATATATATATATATATATATATATATATACTTTTTTTTTTTTTTTTTTTAACACTTTTGAGAAAAGCAAAACACACAGTATTCCTGGTCTGATGCTTGGAGGCGCTGTTATCCCATGATGACACCACGTGTGAAGGGTGACTTTGCAGGGGTGATGTCAGACCAGAAACACAGACTCAACACAAGTAATGGTGGGGCGAAACTGAGATGCTATCGTGGTCAGCGTTTTATTAAACAAACAAAATAAATAGCTTTGTTTACCTGGTAACCAAAAACTCATCGTTTGCTCTGTCAATCAGCTGGCTTCTGACATCCGACACAAGATCGAAAAGTTCTGTGGCATTCGTAGAATACTTTTCAAGAATGGAGATTGACATCTGAATGATGGCAATGACAGAATGCACAAAATAAATGTAGCACTCGGCAAGTGTCAACTTGTCACTTAACTCATGCTCCTGATCTCCGATGAATCTCCATATCAGCCTGTCACAGTCAGATTCTCCAAACTCCAAGAAATACACCTTGATAGCTTCCCAGTTCAGCAAAAGCCTTTCAACTGCAGCAAAGAGGCTTAGCCAGCAAGTGGGCACATGCAAATGCACTTTTGTTCCACAAATTCAAAGCAGGTTTAAAGACTGTGACAAAGTGGCTGCTGATTACACCGTGTAACAAATTTTTATTGTTTTTTGGTTCCTGGGTAGTAAGTGTTATTTCCTAATTGCTTATGCCTCAAAAATATAGAAAATGGCTATTATTCCCCACAAACTTTGCTTTTGTGACCAGGACAGTGATATTTTGAAATATCTGAGTAAACTTGGAGTAACTTCTTGAACTTTCTAGAACTTTCCAGTAATATAAATAGTAGTATAAATACAGGGGCCTTAAGCCCACCAGTTCAGTTTAGTTCCAGCTGCCTAAGTGGATACATATCTGCATTTTTCTGAGATGGCATCAAGAGGCTGCAAGCATCCGGCAGACGCATTTTGCTATGTCTGCGGCCAATTTATCAAGACAAGAGCGAAAAAGTACTCCGTGGAAGCATCTGCTAAGATGTGTGAGGCCTACAAGGCATATTTCGGCATGCCTGTCGGGGATCAAGACAAACCCTGGGCACCTCATTTCACCTGCGAGCACTGCAAAAAAACTCTGGAAGGTAAGATGGACAATTGTTGCTCGGAATTTTATGTTATAAAATTTGTTAAAATTTTTTAATTTTAAAATGTTTTACAATTTTCAATGTTATTGAAAAAATATATCATATATGAAAAATGTTGCGAGAATCTCTTCAACATTAGTCATGGGTGAAATAAATGTATTTTTGTAGGATGGTACAAAGGGGAAAAGAGAGCCATGAAGTTCGCTATCCCAAGAATTTGGCGGGAACCCACTGACCACTCAAGCAACTGCTACTTCTGCATGGTGGACCCTTCCAAACGTCGGACTGGCAAGAATGCACCTGCTATCACGTATCCGGACCTTCCTTCATCCATCGCCCCGGTGCCACACTGCCATGAGCTCCCCGTACCCACTCCTCCGGAGAGAGAGCAGCCGTCTTTAGAAGAGAGCAGCAAGTCAGAGAGCGAGGAAGACGTTGTAGATCCAGATGACAATTTCCGAGGTGGAGCTGAGGAGAGAAACCCATACTACCCCAACCAAAAAGACTTCAACGACTTGATTAGAGACCTTGGTCTGGTTGAGACTCTGGTGAAGAACTACGGCACAATGGGCTGTAGGATGTCCCTCAAAGTCCATATCCTTGATGCTCATCTTGATAAATTCAAGGTGAACATGGGAGCATACTCGGAGGAGCAAGGCGAGCGCTTCCACCAGAATATACTGGACTTTGAACGCCGCTACCAAGGACAGTATAACGAGAACATGATGGGAGACTACATTTGGGGGCTGATTCGTGAAAGTGATTTACAGTATAATCGTAAATCTCGAAAAACTACTCACTTCTAAATCTTTTGTAGTCATTTTTGTATAAACTTTAGTATAAATACATGTTAATTTGGATTCATATGTTGTTTTTTTCTGACTTTATGTGAACGAAAAGACAGAAATTCACCCGTTTTCTCATTGGAAAATATCACTGTCCTGGTCACAAAAGCAAAGTCTGTGGGGAATAATAGCCATTTTCTATACTTTTGAGGCATAAGCAATTAGGAAATAACACTTACTACCCAGGAACAAAAATTGTGTTACATAGTGTTATGAACAGGTGCGGAGGTGATGCAGTGCAGGAATAAACAGACAGAGATTTGTAATCTGGTATGGAAAAGGTGTCTTTTATTTTTTCTTATAATCCAGGTCTGGTGACCAAATAATAAACTCCGGTTATACACAGCGATGCGTAAAACACAGAGAACAGTAACAGGGATTGCAGCCCTAAACAATAAACACGGTATCTCTCCCACAATATACAACCACGGTCACCAGTCCTGGGTGCATGCTGTAGTGCTCGTGGTGGGTGATACAGTTTAAAGAGTGACAAAATAGTGCAGTGCTGTTCCGGGTTCAGTGCTGGCTCTTTGCGACAGCTCCGCAATGTGTTAGCCGTCTATAAACACACAAGTAACAATTATAGACAAGACAAACAAACAAACACTCACGATATTTTCAATAAACACTGGACGGGTTATTTTGTAACCAAAGCGAAGGAAAAGATTTACGATTCTCCGACCCCTTTATGCTATCACGCATGACCCCTTGGTAAACGATTTCAGCTGACCTCTATTGCCTGCAGCTGCTACCTCGTTTACCTTCTTGGTCAATACGTTCCTGCAACTGAGTCTCTCCTTCTTCCAGGCTGACCGACTTCCCGACCCAGGAAATGATCTGTCAGGCCAGTCTGTCCAAAGACTTCCCCATTCGCTACTTAGCGCCCTCACAGGTTGGGAGGGAGATTTACAACCAGAATTCATTATATTTCTGTCACAAAGAAGTTCTACTTTTTTTGCACTGCATGAAAACTCATTGAAAATATTCAAAACCAAACCGTCCACGTCAAGGCTGAGGGCTTGCATGCAATTTTTGGCTGCATTGTGTAAAACGTGACAGTTGCATCATATTTTACCGTAAAGACACACTGACAAATTGAACCCCAGGCATTTGTTTATTAGCACATTTTGCCAGCCAGTCTTTGAACTCTGTTGCATTTAACCAGTTGTTGTTGAATGTGCAGTTTCTGATGCAGGATTTCTTTTTCTGGGGGGTGGGTGGGGGGTAGTAGAATCACTCGATGATACACCTTCGCCCTGATCGTCCATTTTTTAATTTGTATTTACTCCTATCACACACATTACTTAATTCAAAACGGCTACTTCTCTCGCCTCGCATGTCCCCTCACTCTCTCGTGACTCTCTCAAACTCTCTCTCACACGCGGGCGGTGCCTTTGCGTGTTGGTGAACAGAGTAGACAGACAGACAGACAGCTGCTGTATTTAGTTAGTGCTTATATTCGGGAAATGGCAGCACTGCAGCAATGGTCTTTAGTTGGACACAGAAACGTTTAACATTAGATATCCCCCTGTAATATGTCTACAATGCAAATCTTTAGCCCCCCCCACAAAAAAAAAAAAAAATCAAGCAAACTGTTTTTCTGGCAACCAGCAAATCCATAAAATCCGTAAAATGGCAGTAACTATACATACATCCCCCACCACAGCTGTGTTTTCAAAATGAAAGCTAGAATGATGAAAAAGATTGATGATCATGGCATATATCAGTAGCATGTATAGTTTATTATAGAATGCGAAAATGGCAATGAATAGTTTAATTTAAATTGGATAAATGGTATTTAAGCACTTAAGCAAATAAGGGGTTGGTATCGTGGTAAAGCAAATGACTGATTTACAGTATGTGGAATAACTTTTAGTGCTAATTAATGAAAATACATTGGCTAATCGTTTTAAATAGAAAAAAAATCCTATAGTATTTCTTTTCAAGAAATTGAAAGACCACCCTCTGTTAAGGACACATTTAGATGGTCCCTTGACTGGCCTTTATTCAGTAATTACTGTATTCTTATGAATGAATTTAGCAACACTCCAGCAGTCTAGAAATAAAAACATCAAGCGTGTGGAATTCCACTTTCTTAACAACTCAGTTGTTGTTTATTTTCTTTCAGAAACAACTGGCAAATTTGGACTCAATGACTTTGAGAATCTAGGCCAAAGTGTTGTATATAAAAATATGTAGCACTGGATTATATTTTTTGTTTTTTGCTCAGAGAATGTAGCATGCAAGCATATTTGACCTCAAGCACAGAGACGTGTCAGAACTACATTTTGTGGTTTAAGATGTTTTTATAGTTCACAGTACTTGTCAGTTTATCTCATGCACATCTATTCAGGGAACTTACTTTTTTTGTTAAAGTATAAAAGGGAAAATCCTGCAAATCACATCTCAAGGAGCCTTTTACACAGCTGAAAAACTTTTTTTTTTTCATTGAGTGTGGTGTTTTTCTATGGTTTTTCAGCAGTAAAAGATGAATAAGCATTTCTGAGAATTACCAGACATTAGTCAGTTTACTGGCAGCAGCAGCAACTACCTGAACCTTTTAAGCAATAACTTTGTGGCTTCTTAAGTGTATGACAAAATAAACAGACTCCTGAGAGGATAAATGCCAAGAACTTATCGTTGGGAAGTAAACAACATTTATTTCAATACAATATAAAGACGTTTTCTTTATTTTAAAGAAAGACAAAGTTATTATTTTTTTTAACAAGTGTAGATAATGTCAGATAAAAGTACCAGTATTAACCAGATTTGATTATGTTCAGGTCTTCATTACTGTTAAGATGAAATTCCAGGGGAATGGGGATATACCGGAGGCGGTCATACATCTGTGTGTCACACTTCACACATTTTTCCACTTATCCATGAAACTTGGTATTAACATTATTTAGTATAACTTATTGAGAATATCAGATTCTGAAGATATAGGGGGTGGGGGGTTGTCTGTATAGCCATCTGTATGTCACACTTACATTCTTGCATTTATCTGGAGAACCACTTATCCAATTGTCATGAAACTTGGTAGCAACATTATTCATGTACATTATTGAGACTATTGGATTCTGGGGATATTGGGGTGTGTCTGTATGTCACATTTTGAATATATCTGGAGAATTGCTTATCAAATATGATAAAACATGTCATTGCTAATTCTTATTCTATACTAGTGTGTAATACTATTGATATGTGCCATGGCCATCAACTTTTTCACCATACTGATGGCTCTCATTTTGAATTTATGGCTGTGGCTGGGGGGAGAAGGGGTGGGGGTTCTGGGGTTCAACGTGATTGATCACTCAGAGAACAAACTCTAAATCCCACCCTACCCTTGGACCTTTAGGGAGGAGAAATGTCTTCATGCAAGGGGTGGTCGATATGAAGTTAGGGTTGGGGCAATGCATGCGGGCCAAAGCCAGTTTAGGTCTGTGCTCACGTGTAAATGGAGAGGCTCAAACGAGAAGACTCTTTTAATCTGCTCGACTCTAAGCTAGCTCAAGTCTAAGTTGTAAGTGTAAACACACCTTTTGAAAATCTTATTCTCTTCTGCCCTGAATGGCTAACATCATTAGAAGACTATCGTTATGGCCTGGGTTTCTCTCAAGCAGACTTTGAATTGTGTCCAGCTGTCTGTCTGTTTTGTGACGTGGACAGTTTATTACACAGCATATCTAAAATGCCTTTATACAATGCATCTAAATTAGTACACTTAAGTGTTGAAGTATATACAAACTACATCTTGTGGGGTCATGACCATGTAGAATATTGGGAAAGCATGCATATGTGGAAATTAGAAAAACAAATCATTGAGTAACTCTCCCACTTTAATTGTAAATAACACCACAATTCACTTTTCAGGCTTTATTTGCATAGTCTTTCAGGCACTTTTAAAACATGATCAACAATAGTTTTGTTTCCCATTTTCACATATACAGCCTGGTGTAATTGTGATTTTGTGTTTAATATTATTCAATTAAACAGACTCATTCATGTTTAACACTGCAGATAAGAAGGAAAGTGTTTCAGTGGTATTGTATATAGCTTTACTGCATCAAGAAAATATAATGTGTACTTAACAGCCAGCACATTTGCAGACATACAGCTAAAGCATTTCTTTTGTGAATTGAATCTTGACTGCAGTGATATTCACTAGGTCCCTGGCTTGGTTATGATAGCAAAGTTTTTGTCATCAGCTTTTTATAAGACATCATCACTGGTCCCATTGGAGACACAGCAATTGGAAAGTGTTGATCTCTGACCAATAATCTCAGCATTTCAAGGTAAGATTCACGAAATGATGGCATAAGATTATTGACAAAATGTCTCATTCCTATGATCTACTATCTTACACTTTCTGCTAAATTACACTTTCTGAAGGAAAAAAAGAAATATATATGTTGTACCTGGTATAAAAACATACAATTTTCCAACTAAAAACTAAATCATGTATTTTTAGAAGCATAGGCTTTATACCCCTTGCTCCCCTATCCGAAATAGCTGCTAAGCTAGTTAACATGTATGCCACTTGTGTTCTCTATTATTTATAATTGTTCACATTATTTTCTTTAAAAATAAAAAGACAAAATATATATTTTACTACTTTATAGAAATATATTCAAGTCTACAATAAGTGCTTTTTAGGGTCTTAATTTCTGAACACACAGTTTCTGCAATTATAGCTGGGGTGGGGGGGTGGAGGGGGGTCAGCGGAGACAGACACTAAAAAAAAAAAAAAAACCAATGTGTTTTAATCCTGAGAGACAGGTAATAGAAAAGCATGTTGTAAAACCACACAGCATAAAACTGGCGGAAGCCTTTCATTGCAGCATGAAGATATTTTTATAGGATAAAGCCCTCTTCATGGAGCTTTAGATCCTGAGTTTTGCTTTGCTGGATTGGAACTTTGTCAGCAAAGACAAATTGGGAATAATCAACACTGCCCCCTTCTGGCGTGGCTGGGAAGTCCTCTGTGTAGTCAGCACTTCCTTCTTCAGACTCGGCAGTGCTGCTGGCTCTCAGGAGATCTTCATTCCACTGACTTCCTGAGCCCAGTTCGATTGCCATGTCCTCCTGGAATTTCCCAGAATCATCTCCGGACTCTTCAAAAGTCATTTCTGACTCATCTTCGACTGGCTTTTTGTTCATGCTGAAAGAAAAGGAAATGTGATTGGTTAGTTATTATAAATCACATATCAGAAACCAACCAATCACAGTGAAGTATTTGGCAAAACTCCAGTACATCTTATCCTGTGTACAGATGTTATCCCCTGCATAGAACACCACACCTATACCATCCTGTAAACTTTCTTTAAGTTTTGATGAACTTGACACTAGTTTCACCAAAGAAAATATTACTGAAATTCTAAATAGAAAAGCACTTTTGTTTTTAATAAGTAGTCTCACCCATGACACAGCATCTGTAGGCCTACACGCATTGTATAGTGACTGTGGCAATTGTTTCTGGACTGAACCATTTCACAACGGGAGGTGGGGGTGCACAATATGACATCTCTTATACAAGAAGAGACCCTACACACAATGTATTAACTTATACAGTAAATCAATCATTTACGTGAATTGGTATACAATATTATTTTATTCTTTAAAAAGAATGGAAACCAACATCTCTAATATTAAGTGCCAGTGTGTATTTTTGTCTTCAAATGAAAATTACTGGCATGGTCCATATTAAATATCAGCAGTAATTAGATCAATTCAATTTCTCCAAAATAGCTGCCAGAAGCAGATCTACGGTAACTGCACAGCAGAGGGATATGAACAGTATGGCTGTCTCTATGGGTTGTATGCCATCGAACTCCAGAAGTCTAGAGCTTGTTCTGGAAATCTAGAGCTCTACACAGTTACTTCTAGAAGATATTTCTAAAGGATGGATCCTTTCAGATGTAATATCTCTTTCCAGGGATTTTCTACCATTATTTACAGCGGTTGGAGATTACTTTTACATTTGGAATTGGGTCTGGCCCTGTGACTCAAGCTTTTAAGTATCTAAGTTGTGTTTTAAGAATTAAACTTAACTAAGACGACATAACAATATTACAATGAACAACAAAACGAAAGACAAAAAGAATAAACAATACTGGTACAAAAACTAAGATGTGTTCTGTATTAGGAATGTTAGATTATGTTTCTAAACATTTAGACATGATTAAACTTATTGGGAATATGTAACTGATTAAAATAATAAGTTCAAGAAGCCATCAATGTGACAATGAAACGTACAACATGAATGTATAAATGGAAAACAACCTTAAACTGTACTGTACAGCTGACCTCTATTGTCACTGGATAAACGTTTATTAAGAACATTTCTAAAATTAACAGTTAAACATTTAAAATGTTTAAAAACTGTAAACTTTCAACATCACAATTATGGATGAAGAAAATGAACATTTTACAAATGTTAATTATTATATTCTTAAAATTGACTTTGCACTAATTCCCCAGCAGGTGGCGCTGTGCCTTTAGTAATGCGATACTCCTCTTTTTGGCGAAAACCGTGAGGGAAAGCTTGGTTATTTCCAAGCATTATGTAAACTTTGCGCTAGGAGTAAATGCTTTGCATATCTGGCTTAATATCCTTTTTGTTATTATGTAAAAGAATGAAATCAAAACTGCACGTTACTGCATGTTTTGCAATAATCCGCTCAGCACACATGACCGTAACTTGGTGCTCCTGTATGAAAGTCTGTCAAAACGCCCATATTTTAAAATAACAGAATGAAATATCCCATAGCGGTGTTAATGAAGGATATGGGCAACATTCCAAGTACTTCTATTCCAAAGCAGCCTTGGGGAGCGAATGTGTCTTGTTATGGGTACTGTGCTAACTATATAGGAATTCTCTTCCATGAATTAAGACATGATGCACCAACAATGCTCAATAAATGACATGACACATTTAACACGTTTTGCCAATTTAAGTTAAATTTTCTTCAGCCAATAGATAACTCGTATATGCCTATTGTTGCTGAGATATTGGATTTCTTAGACCATGCTGTATGTTATTTGCATCCTGGTATAGCTTTGCCCAATTTATTATATATAAAAAGCAAGTGTGTTCTTACAGGTCATGATCAGCGTTGGGTGAAGGGACTTCAGGTCCGGACTTCGGAAGATCAATCCAAGGACCGCTTTCTTCCACACAGTTAGGGTTTTTGGCGTCCGGTTTGCATCGTACCCACATGTATCTCCCTTTGGTTGGGGCAGCTAACAGAGGAAATAACACCACATACGTTAATGTTTTGTTAGAATATCTGGGTGCCTTTTTATCATTATATTGATAATCTTATACCGACCATAGACAATGGTGTGATTTTAGTACATTTTCCCTAAATATTCTCTTATTTCAGTGTACAATACTTTATAAGAAGACTGAAAGGGCCGGTTTTAAATCTCCAAAAGCAAGGTTCAAAATCCCATGCCTACACAGGGTTGTAAATGACATACTGAAACCGAAGGTCTGAGTCAAAACACAACTTTTTCCAAATTATGTTTTTGTTAAGTGACTCTCAGAAATCTACTTGGGATGGCTGATAACCAGAATACATTCTATACTGCCAGCATGACCCCTTCCCTCCCCTCTCAAAACAAGATTGGTGCCAGTAGTTTAACATTGTGACTAAAGAAAATATTTAATAATGTTATGCCTTGAGAAAGGGATACGACTATTTTGGAAATATTTTGTAATTATACTGGCAGGAGCGAAATCAGCCAAGTGCAAGTATAAACTCTACTGTGTACATAGTCATTTTACAGGAAACACTAAAGAGTTGCTATTATATCTGTTACAATGGCAACCTTCTTAAATATGTTAATATATTGTTAATTTATAAATTAAACACCGCCATTTACTAGTCGATGCACGTATCAATTCTGAAATAACAAACGAAACACCCCAGTTTCTTCTTTAATCAGCTACCAAGAAAAAACAGAATAAGCTCTTAGAACAGAACAGCATTCAATCGTATTTTTATATGTTTTATATTGTTTTTAACTAACTTTTTTTTAATTTGATCACCTTTCTAAAACTAAACACTAAGAAGAAAAAAATGCCAATGTTTTTCTTTGACTTCCAACAATATATATATATATATATATATATATATATATATATATATATATATATATATATATACACACACACACTGTATATATAATTAATAGTGACCCAGGTATTTAGCTAGCTTATAGAACAATAGACGAACTAAAACTTTTTTTTAATAACCGGTAAAAATAATTCCAAGCAGTTAAAGTTTAGAAATTATACAAAGCTTACCTTGTACTGTGTATCCCAGAAAGAGGATTAGACCCAAAGCCAGCAAAATCCTCCCGTTGGATTTCAAAAGGTGCTCTGTGTAGTTTCTCATGTCTCGCTTTTTGCCGTGCTCTCTGCCAAACCGTATGAAAACTGTTCAAATCACTAGTGAAATAAACTCTGGTCAGCTTTATAATATAACTCAACCCCAATCCGTCAGAAGACGTGCGTCACATCCTCAGTTTCCTGCAAAACCGTCGTGAAGTTTAGAAATAAGTGTTGCACTGCAAACTTTATTTTCTTTAAAAGTCGCACATAATAATATAGTAGCGTAATCAAAATATAGCTGGGTGTTTCCTTTGTTCTAATTTTATAGCGGCCCACCTTTTTCCATCAGAGAAAAAAACCCTTCATGCTGGTAAATATGGTACAAGAGAAAATGCATTTTCACTTTAACTACGCTGTTTCGTTATTGAGCAATCTTCTCGTTTCCCTTTTTTAGTGATTTATATTAAAAACGGTTTATTGAACAGGAAGAAATGTCACTTAAACAGCCGAGCTAATTCTAAAGGTTTACAAATCTATTTCCTTACCTCTTATTTGGCATTAGCAGAGGTGCCGCTTTTCTTGTCCGAAGATCTGCAGGTTTGTTGTATTTATGTATCAGTTTGGAATATGCAGAAATGTAATAGACAATGCTATACGTCAGCATTAAGTCCGATTTTTAACCAGTTAACCTCTGACCTGGTTCTAAAGCACGTTATCATTTATTTATATGTAGTAAAACTGCAGTTAAACGACACTCCAAGACCAGATTTGCCAGCCAATGCTATAAATATGCTGCTATTACCACACAACAAATTAAATACCAGGATATTATTATTATTATTATTATTATTATTATTATTATTATTATTATTATTATTATTATTATTATCCCCTCTAAGCTTGCATTATCGAATGTGTACATAGAGAAGTGCTTGTTCAATTGTCATGACATTTTTTTAGCCTATATTATTGTAAGTATCAGAATCTTGGCACAGATTCTGAACAATTTTGTATTTATCCTAATGCAGGCACTGTCATTTTGAACAGCGTACATAATGGACATTGCTACAAGTCTGTTTAACAGCTAACACTATACACACACTCCAACAGGTAGTTTTTAACTGGTCCAGGGTATCTTTTATTAGATGTTATTTTCCATTTGCGGTGAAAGTTACCAGTGGGTTGACATATTATAGTGGAAACATATGCAGTGTCGAGGTCCTCCTACTGAAACTTAGACAGGGGGTGGTGTTCTAGGTGCCACAGACCTGTACAAATTGATTTTATTCTCAGTACAGTAGGACTAAAAAGAAACCTAATTGAATTAAAGTCTGACTCCACTATTTTTATAGCAGTTTTAAAAAACAAAACAGGACTATGTGGAAAGGGGCCAGAGAGGGTTAGCCCACCCCACACACACAATGATCGACTTAAAAAATGTTTTGATCCGTTATAACTGTAGTTAAACTTTACAACAGTAGCAGGGGTCACACATCCAAACATTGAATGCCTCTGCAAATGTTTCTACCATTGCAACTGCCAGCACTTCCCTTAAAAGTTTCACAGTGCATAAGTTTTGTTTTCTGAATTAGTTTTGATTTAGAATGGTCATGAGTTGGTGTTTGTTTTTCAAATAATTAATATATAAGTAAATGAGCAAATCAGTCCTGCTTAAGAGTCCCAAGAAGGCACTTCATTTTCAACAGGGTCCTGGTTTCTGTCTTGCACTTTAAGTATTCACTTGGGTTCTCTTTGTCAACTTCTTTTAAGAATATCTTTTAAGAATATAATGCTTCTGTACACAAATTTAGTTTGTTTTGCTTTCGTGTGAACACTAAAACGCTGTCCTTCAGTGCAAATTCTTTTAATTGGGTTACAAAGAGTAAAAAAAAAAAAAAAAAAACCACAGGCAACATTGAACAGCTGAATAGAAGGGGGGCTTACATAACATATTCACTGGAAATGACTCACCAGTTTCCAGCATTAGCAGTAATTCCAAGCTTGAGGGGAGGGGCTTTCCACAATTGTGGTCTTAAACATTTTTTATTTAGAGGGAGATGGAGCTGAGATCACCAATGTTACCACAAGTTTAGAAGCCACAAGTTTAGAAGCCAATCTCTCTTCATTCTGTATTCTAAAAGCTGCAGATCCTGGTTTAGAAAATACAAAAATATTGAAGGCTTGCCCTGGATGATTTGTGCAATTTAAGAATCTGTCTGGCTCCTGTGAAGAGTAGAACAAAACTGGCTTACACAAGTAGTAGCCCTATTTAGCTTAGTAGCCCTTTATATCTTAAGTCTCTTTTCCAATGTACAACCGAGCCATGCCAGGGCCACACTGGTTGATTTTGCATGCAACTCATCACGTGCAATGAGTCGCATGTAGATGATACGGTAGTAGGAGGTGCTGTATTTGAGTTGAGAATGGGGATCCAGTGGTTATGGTTGTGTTTGAGTTGAGAATGGAGGATCCAGTGGTTATGGTTGTGTTTGAGTTGAGAATGGAGGATCCAGTGGTTATGGTTGTGTTTTTTCTTTGATTTAATTCTTCATATATTACTGAATACAACTGAGGATCCTCAGGGTCCCAAGGCTGTACTTTCCTCTCCTCCGACTCGCTGCACACCATATCGTTGGTCTTCCTCAAGTGTATTGACAGACGCAGTGTAATTACGGAAATCATTAACCCCGCCCCTGGCCAGGGTTCTCACTCAACTAGACAAATAGCCAGTGCCAAACCACCCAGGCCCTCACGGCTCGGATGTGCCAGTGCCAAACCACCCAGGCCCTCACGGCTCGGATGTGCCAGTGCCAAACCACCCAGGCCCTCACGGCTCGGATGTGCCAGTGCCAAACCACCCAGGCCCTCATGGCTCGGATGTGCCAGTGGAAAAGGGGTATTAGTAGCTCTTTACAGCAGTGTCTAGTGGTTTCCCTTGTTCTAGACTACAGTTGAGCACCCTGTCCTTTGCAGACATGCTGGCTAGATGTCTGATTGGTTTTGGTTGAAAGCAGGCTGCCCTGCACATTATCAGGGTTGTTTGCAATACCTCAGATTCTCAGATATATTTTCAGTCTGTGGATCAAACTATACAACCAAGCAACTCAAGCAGTCCTTACTCCTATTCCTTTATCAGCTGAAACTCCCTTCCTTCCCTTTACTTCCTTCTCTGAATGTCATGAATGTTTTCTTATTCTTAGTCTTTCTATATACAGTACTGTATATAAAAATCTGCACAAATGTGAAGACGGTGGTCATGCCTTTACCAAGCGAGTCACTCAGGGACCGAAACTACATGAATAATCACATATTCCCTTTAATCTAGCAGATTGAATACTGTACATAGTAATAGTTTAACACATGTACTGCTTAAAAAAGGTTCAATACCTGTTTTAAAATTTGTGTTTATGTTTTTTTATGTCATGGAAACTCAGTGTAGTTTTATATTTCTATAAAAATGTTGTATTGTTTTAATTGTGAATTTAATTCTGCTTGTGGTGATAATGGCCCAGCCCCAACTGCAGCAAGGGAGTACATTAGCTCTGAAAACACAAGTTCACAAACAGGGTTATGGACTTGGGCCAATTCCTTGCTGGCAATTGTTCTTCTTTTCTCCAGTCACTCTGATCTTACTAGATTACAAGGATATTCCTCTGTGATGCAAATGTCAGCAGAAACCACAGTTAACCACAGGTAATGTTATCAGACTGCTGCAAGATACACCATCCATCACAAGTCAGGAGGAAACTACATCCACGCAGACACAGTAAAAGCTGAAGATCGACACAACAACATGGTCAGTGTTATTCAGTTATATAACATTATTTCTTTGTGTCTGTCAAATTCTTTCAGCATTTACTCAGACTTCTTACCACTTTATCATGAAGTAGACTGACAGTAAAAGCTGTTTGTATTTCTCAAAGGTACAGTAGATTCAAGCTTAAACAAACTCCAAAAGCAAGAAGAAATAAAAATAAGCAATTGCCTTGAGACCAAATTTTGGTATTGAACTGTGATGGAGAGACCCACCCCTAAGTATATTTTTGTGCTATTTTTATGATTTATTGCCACCAGAGGGAGATTACTTGCAGCTCCCACCTCGACCACCATGGGAGGACTGTCTGCCACTCCCATCTCCACCGCTAGAGGGAGACTGCATGCTGCTCCCACCTCCACCGCCCAAAGATGCCTGCCTTGCACCGCTCAAGGATGCCTGCTCTGCATCGCCCAAGGATGCCTGCTGCTCTGCGTCGCCCAGGGTTGCCTGCTGCTCTGCGTCGCCCGGGGTTGCCTGCTGCTCTGCGTCGCCCGTGGTTGCCTGCTGCTCTGCGTCGCCCAGGGTTGCCTGCTGCTCTGTGTCGCCCGGGGTTGCCTGCTGCTCTGCGTCGCCCGGGGTTGCCTGCCTCTCTGCATCGCCCGGGGTTGCCTGCTGCTCTGCGTCGCCCAGGGATTGCCTGCTGCTCTGCGTCGCCCGGAGTTGTCTGCTACTCTGCGTCGCCCAGGGTTGCCTGCTGCTCTGCGTCACCCAGGGTTGCCTGCTGCTCTGCGTCGCCCGTGGTTGCCTGCTGTTCTGCATCACCCAGGGTTGCCTGCTGCTCTGCGTCACCCGGGGTTGCCTGCTGCTCTGCGTCGCCCGGGGATGCCTACATGTTGTCGCCCGGGGATTCCTGCATGTCACTGCCCGAGGATGCCTGCACGTCATCACCTGGGGTGGTGTTAAATCCAGCGGCAGCCTTTGCACTGCTGGAAAGTCTGGGGCCCGAGCCCCAGAAAAGGGAGCCAAAGGCAGCCAGATAAGAAATATAGAGGCTGCTGTAAACGTTTTTACACACTTAGCATCCATCCATCTGCAATGGTGACTGCCAAGAATGAGTGCCACATTAAGTTTTGTACTGGTGTTCGCGATGAGTCCTGGCTGTGCGAAGCTGCTGATCATCTCTGGTGATTCCACTGGGAGGGTTGCATTGGCCCAGGCACTGGAGGCAAAAGACCCAAGGGCTGTTTCTTCTCAATGCACTGCAGCAGACACTACTGGTGAGCTCCAGTTGATACCTGCAGGGCTATCCCTTGACATCGAGGGGCTGGTAGCTCACTTACACCCTCAAGCTTCTGAGTTTAAAGAGACAATCTGCCTGGTCATGGGTTCAATTCTCCTGAGCTGTTGTAGGGAACTGCTGTGATGGGGAAACATCATTGGGGTTCTTAATTGAGGGAAAAACAGGGAAACGATCATTATTCAAATAAATTACTATTAAATCTATCATAAGTAAATCGACAATGGTGTGGTATAAACACAAAATGCTGTTAGTTACATTGCTCTGTGTCACCCTTTATATGAGTTATATGCTGTACAAAATGGCCAAGTACCAAACCACTGGTAACTTTTACAAGCATTCAGTCTTTGGGAAAAACAAAACAAAACAAAAAACCTTTTGAAGAAATCAATAAGCCAAAGCCCTACATCAATGAATACATTATATTTAGCCAGTACAGTCCTGTTTATTAGGGTGCTCAAGTTGCTTTTTTATTACCACATCTCTGCAAATGGCGAGTTACTTTGTGATAAGCCTTCACAATATAGAAATGTTCCCTTTGGGATTGGATGATACATGGTCTGCTTTACAATATTTCTTTCATCTGATGTTTTTCTTTTTTATTCCAAGTCTTATAAAAACAACTTCTTTGCAGTTTTTTCCAGCAGATTATTCTGTTTACATACCATTGTGTAATTGGCTCTCCAGCATGTTTTCTGTCCTTGAGAAGAATTTCACATTGATACTCTCTGACTCTCTGCATCAGTTGCATAATGGAGAAACACCCCATTGGTTTAAAATTAATTAATTAAAAAAATAAGGACTTAAGCTATGAACTAGTTATGCGACAGTTATACAAAATGATCTGGGAGATAACCTATTGCAGGCTTTCCCAGTTGTGGTCCTGGGGGACCCCTGTGTCTGCTGGTTTCATTACAACCAAGTTCTCAATGATTTAATCAAACCCTTAATGGAACTAATAATGTGCTTAATTAGACCTTTTCAATTGTTCTCCGCTCCTAAAAAGCTGCACATTAGTCTATAGTTAACTTGAAATCTCCAACTGTTTAAAAGCTGAAAACTATTAAAAAGGTCTAATTAAGCTAATGAATAGTTCAATTAAATAATTGAGAACTCAGTTGGAATGAAAACCAGCAGACACGGGGGCCCTCCAGAACCAGGATTGGGAAACTCTGACCTGTTGTATACAATATACAATTTTGCAAAATAAATGTCCAAAACACACAATTCACAGAATTGTATCTACCGTATCTATCAAAGCAACAATGTATTATTTGTTTTGTTTTATATGTTAAATAAGATTTTAGTATCAATCCAATGTTTGCTTATTTTTTCTTTCACAATTCTCTTTCTTTTTCTACATAATTTTCTTTCTCTTCCTTTCATTATAACATAATTGTGATAACAGACTTCAGTTTTAAACATTTGCCATCTGTCTTGGACGTTTTATTCTTATGGTTTTATGTTTAATTCTAATCCCTGAAGGTAACTGATTTTAAATATCAATTGCGGAAAATGAGGAGAACCAGGAATCAGGAAGTCAATAAGTCCTATTTATACCTGGATGCATGCAGTAACCAAGTGCTACCTATTGACTGAAATTTAGACAGCTCCTGTATATTATTGTGCACTTTGGTTTCCCCTGGGGCTATTAATATTAATTTGTTTTTAATTTAGCGTACCCAAGTATTTATCCCCCTTTTTTCAATCCCTACAACAGCATGGGAGAACTAAAGGTCAGTGGGCATCCTCCGATCTTACTACTGAGCTAATTGTCTGTTTACACCCATGGTGGATAAAGGTCATCCTTGCAGGAGTCTGCTTTGAACTTACCAGGCGCCTGGCCATTAGGGTAAGTTGTAGCGCAGTAAGGAGAAACAGACACTGATGATTTTCCCTCCCTAACCCGCAGAAGCACCAGAGCCAATGTAACACTCCTTGTGGAATCCTCAGCGAAGACTGTCAGCTTCGCACAGCGTGGGTGTGAACCAGTGCTACCTTGACTGTATGACTCACCCTGCAAGCCATGTGGTAGTGCCTTTACCAGGTGAGCCAGTCAGGGACTAACAATATTCATAGAATGTCTCTCCCTTGACGTATAGACAAAAACAGAATAAAAAATAGAAGTACTTTAAAATTGACCTACAATTTAGAATCCTAGTTTCTTGACACTTGCCCTACACAATTTTACTGCAGACTGTCTAATATCATGGTAATGACAGGCCCAGACTACTGTACAGTAGCTCCAAGCAGCTCATATTAATACCAAAAATAATCCTAAATTAATATACATACTTACATACACCCTGCAAAAGAGGTGCCCAGAACAGAAGAGTGCCTAATTCAAGTGTTCCCTTACAAATTTTAGTCCAATAGTGTATTGGAAGTAAATTAATAGGATTTGGAGTACTACTACACTGAGAAAGCTAGCTCAATAAAGTCTTTTGCATGCATTTGAGGATAAACAATTCAGGGATACTTTGTAAGAGAGGCATCTGAGTGGGGTAAAATGGGCTACAAATGGCCCAAACACAGCCATTCTGCATTTATTCAATAATGCTATGCAGCTCAGTGCATGTACTTGCGTAGCACAGCATTAGTATACTTTTTTGTTTATTGCAGTATTCAGATGTGGTTCTGACCAGGAGTTAGTGTATGAACCAGAAAATTGAAAACGCTCTGTTATTGACAGTGAGAGTTTGTGGTCATGGTTAAGTGACTTGGAAACATAGCTAATAGCCGCTTTTGATCTATACCCCCATGCTAAGCTGATCCTTATATCAATTTTGTGTTATAATATTATTCACCAGGGGTGATCTGCTAACACATATAAGGAATGGAATTGCTATATAATACATACAAAAACCAGATTTTTTTAAAATAACTTATTTATTGATTAGATTCTGAAGATGACAGCCCCATTCCCACCAAAAAAAGAAAAACCAAAGCCCCTGGTGCTTCTCTGTCTGATGGAATCACTTCATACCAGTTATCTGTGGTTGACCTGCAGGTAGCAACTGTGATAACAGATAATAATTCAGTTAAGATCCTGGACATCTGCCACCAACTAACACCCATAAGACAGCATCCCGAACTAGCAGTGTTCCTCCTACAGTCTGTGTCATGGCTTCTGTTTATCCTACTTAACAATACAGATTGTTAAACAATGAAGGAATGTAAACAGGGTCCTCGTAATTCTGTAGATAAAGTGTCGTTAAGTGACGATGTAATGCCTTTGGACTGCTAAAGTTAAGAAAGTGAATGAGTGCATTTACAGGTTAGAAATATTCAGATTATAGACACATAGAATCCAAAAAGTCTGTAAGAGGCTTGGAGTGTATGATAACAGTTTGGTGAAGACTGGTGCAGAATCAATGCAGTAATATCGTGTTCACCCAGTATAGTGTGACAGTGTAGCAAACGGACCGACAGACACGAACAGCGTAAAACATCCCCATCTTTTATCTAAGGGGTTCTTATTTTTTCAGGGCCCTATGTCTAGGAAAAGGATTAGGATAAGATACAGTCACAAGTTTGCTACAAGGAATGGTTAGAATTCAAGCACATTAAAAACATGATTTTTGGCATCTACCATAGTATCAGTATAGAGTAGTTTTATTATTTGTAACCAGTCAATGATGTCAAGGTTTTTCTTACACTATCAATTTTTTCGGTAATTTCGGCTGCATCAAAAATACAGGAACCATTTTTGAAAAATGCTGAGCACCAACAAATAACCAAGAAATATTTTAATATAACATTATAGCGATCTGTGCATTTGTGTTCATGCACTGTATTCCTTGCTGTCTGTTTGTTTTTGCATGATGTGTGTGTTATTCCCTCCCTGCTGTATTCCGCCATTGCTTGTTTACCTTTTGTGCGTGTATTCTAGTACCATGTAACCATTGGTTGTTATCTGTCTGTCCTGATTGGTTGTTGTTCGTCTGTGCCCATTAGTTCTGGTGTGCGTCTGAGAGCCAATGGGATGTGTGTCAGCTCTGTTACCCTGATCTGCATAAGGGGCAGAGCTGAAGGTATAAGAAGGCTCTTGCGACGCCAGAAGTGTTGTTGTTCCAGGTTTGAATGCAGAGAAGTGGACAGAGCAGTTGTCTCTGGTGGGTGCACATCTGCGTCCAAATAAAATAATTATTGGAACAAGGAACAAGCTTGTCTTTCCTGTTTTCTGTCTGCTGTTGAAACAATAGAATCCATATCTAATAAAAGAATACTAAGTTTAGAAATACTAAAAGAAACTTGATGAAGTTTCTTTTAGTATTTAATATAATATAAACAACATGACCATTAAGTGATAAAAATAGGCAGAAAATATCAGATTTGAAAATCTATCTAACGTTATAGTGCAGCATTTTTTCATTTAAAAGGCTTTTTAACTAAACATATTATTGTCCGTTTGACTTTGGACTAGTAAAAATTGAGTTAAATGAATAAGTACCGTAAGTGAAGTATCGTGGGTACCAATGTACTGTCTATATGCAAGAAACATGAAGTTATGATGTGAAAAATGCTTGTAAGGCAATCATTTAAGGTCATCATTTAAGGAAAGCGGGTGGCATGGTGGCGTAGTGGTTAGTGCTGCTGCCTCACAGCGCCAGGGTCCTGGGTTCGAATCTGCCCTAGGGTACTGTCTGTGTGGAGTTTTGCATGTTCTCCCTGTGTTTGCTTGGGTTTTCCCAAGGTACTCCGGTTTCCTCCCACAGACCAAAGACATGCTGTTCAGGTTGATTGGTCACTCTAAATTGCCCTCTGAGTGAGTGTGCCTTGCGATGGACTGGCATCCCGTCCAGGGTGTAGTCTCGCCTTGCGCCCTGTGTATGCCGGATTAGGCTCCGGCTCACCGTGACCCTGTAAAGGAGTAAGCGGTTAATGATAATGGATGGATGGATGGATTTAAGGAAAGCAAGATTATAGGTGTTGCCTGAAACTAAACACTTTTTTTCTAGCGGCTGTCTGAACAAGATGATGTCTGATGTTTTTCTAAATACTGCTGGTACATTTCTGACAAGTAGTGCAAATTTCCTAAGCTGTAATACTAACACTACTATTATTTAGCAAAAATAAAATGTAGGGGTCTGTGTGCTGCACTGTTAGCAAGAGTCTTTCTGAATTTAAAAGATAGCGCAACTTCTCTAAAAAACATAGCGGCGGTTTATAGATTTGTGTCTGTGGAAGATTGTGTACTGGCAGTGGTTAAGATAATAGGGTGTAATAATGTAAAGTCCGTTTTTCTTAGTGACGAGAGTGGTAGGGGAGGGGATTGTGGTTAAAGACGCTTTCATCTCTGTCCTGCCGCTCTCTTCACCTGTTACTAAAGTCACTATTCCTAATGCTCCCCTGTTCATGAAAAATGAGCGCTTGGAGAGAGAGCTGATCCGCTATGGAAAGATCATGTGCCCGATTAAGTGGCTTACACTAGGTTCTAAAAAAAAACAGAGATCAAGCATTTAGTGTCCTTCGCAGGTGAATGATCCCCAATCAACCATAAATACTGTAATGAAGTTTAATATTGGTGATAGCATTTACAATGTTTTTGTCACATCACAGTGGCGTGCCGTGACAAAATGGACTGTTTTCTGAAAATAATGATTCTGTTGAAGATTTGCTGCTTGCCGTGGGGTGTGTGGTTGGTTTTGAAAAGATCAAATCCGCCTCACGGATGAACAAAGCTATGGTCGTTCTCCTTAACCAAGAAAATCTGGTTAACAAAATTGTGGAAGAGGGATTTATGTTGAATGATTCTTTGGTAACTGTAACACCATTATCTATGACTCTTACCAAAGTAAATATTGTCAAATATTCCCCCTTTTATTAATAATTCATTGATTGAAAGAGAGTTTTCCAGATATGGTAAGATAATGTCACCGATCAAAATGATTCCCCTTGAATGTAAAAATCCAGAAATTAAACATGTCATGTCTTTTAGGAGACAAGTATTTGTACTGCTTGATAACCCAGAAAAAAAGTTTAAATGTAGCTTGGCGTTTTAATATAGAAGGCAGGGATTTTGTTGTGTTTGCCAGCACAGAAGTTTTTTAATGTTTTTCTTGCGGAGAACAAGGGCACCTTAAACAGACCTGCCCCAAGCTACAAACTGAAGCAGGGACAAGTAGTAGTAGTGGTGATGGGGAGGCGGTCGGGGTTGTTCGGAGAGCAGAGGTGGAGGAGTCGCTGAGACCTGAGCCGCAGCCCCGGAGGAAGAGAGCGGAGGAGACGGGTACCAGCGCGGCTGCAGCCGAACCGGGGGCTGCAGTGCCGGCCGACGCAGACAAGGAGGGGGTGTACACTGCAGTCGTAAAAAAAAGAAAACTTAATAAAAGAACATCTCCTGCTGCTGCCGACCTGGCGGCGGGTGAGGAGAAGTCTGTGTGGGGGCCCCTTATGGTCTCTCACGACAGCGGCGTAGGGTCTCAACCCTCCACTGTGGTGGAGCCGAGCGCCGGGTCTGAAGGACAAGAGAAAGGCGAGCCTCAAACCGCAGATCTCATGTCTGAGGACCCGGTGCTGGAAGGGAGCGGTGTTGGGGGGGATAGCCTCGGGGCTCAGGTAGGCCCTGTTGGTGTTCCCCTCAGTGATGAGACTCCTCAGCCTGCGGGGTCGGTAGCGGAGATGCCGGCAGCTGATGGAGATTCTGCGGACGAGGAAGAGGACAGATCGGCGGGATCGGACAAGGATGGATGGGAGAACGGGCTCTCCGACACCTCGCAGCTCTCTGACATCACGGCCAGCCAAAGAGGGAAACTGTATTCACTGAAAGAGATCAGCGATTTTCTTGAAAGAACAAAAGGTAAGAGGTAAGTAGACATTAAATCCTACTTCCCAGACCAGAAACTTTTTTTTGTGTTCTGAAGACTTAATATTAAGGAAATTGTCTATAAATGACTTTGAACAGAAAAAGAGGTTCAGATTTAAAAAATATGTCTGCTTAGTTCAGAAAACGTTAGCCGCTCAGCTAAACATTTTTAATGGCTAATTTTATGAAGAACAAACTTTTATTTTAACGTGTTTGTTATTTTTGAATAATCTATTTGTATCAATGGAGAAAATTATTTTAGGCTCTTTTAACGTGAACGGGTGCAGGGATTTTAATAAAACAGCACAATTATTTGATTTTTTAAACAGCAAGTGTTCAAATGTGATTTTATTGCAGGAGACACACTCAGACAGCAGTAATCAGTCTCACTGGCAGTCTGAGTGGAGGGACGACTGTATTTTAAGCCATGGTTCTAATTTTAGTGCTGGGGTTGCTGTTTTATTTTCTCCAGGATTTCGGGTGGAGATTTTATCTATTGAGGAGATTATTCAAGGTTGACTTTTAAAAGCACAGATAAAACACGCTGGTATTTTATTGATTTTATTAATATTTATGCACCAAATATTGGGGAGGAAAGGATTTTATTTTTTAAAAAGCTCAGTCAGGTCCTCAGGGGTTGCAGTACGGACAATTTCCTTGTGGTGGGGGGAGATTTTAATTGTACTATGGATTTTAATAAAGATAAATCCACAGGGAACCCCAACCCCATCTGTCAGGGAGCTGGCCACTGTATTAAATACTTTTGACCTGGTTGACATTTGGAAGATTTTTCATCCCACAAGCAGACAATATACATGGATCAAATGTAATAAATGTAATGAAAATCAGCTGTCAGGGGCGTGCCTGGATAGGTTCTGTACTCCACAACAGCATATTAACAAATTCACTAAAAGTAGTATAGCACCCAGTAGCTTTTCTGATCATCATTTTGTTCCGTTTTTGTCCGTCACTCTTTCACTACCAATCAGATCACATTCAAAATCATATTGGCACTTTAACAACAATCTGCTACAGGACAAAAACTTATTTTTTTGAAAAAACTGATTATTTTGAATTGTTTTGGAAAAATTGGCAAAATGAAAAAAACTAATTATAGTAGTTTAAGACAGTGGTGGGATATAGGGAAAAATCAAATCAAACTTTTCTGTCAACAATACACACAAAATGGCACCAGGTCAGTGGATGCAGTGGTCAGTGAGATGGAGAGAGAGATTGTTGAGTTTGAGAGCCAGCTGGCCAGCAAGAGCAATGAGGGGACGTATCGGAGCCTGAGGGAGAGGAGGCAGCTCCTGGGCAGCCTGCTGGAGAAGAAGGTGAAGAGCTCTCTGCTCAGAGCCCACTTTACTGAACTCAAAGATATGGATGCCCCCACAGCCTCCTTCTTCGGCCTGGAAAGGAAGACAGTGGAGCGCAAGACAATGTTCTGTCTGAGGCTGCCCGGGGGGAGAGGTCTCCAGCCCTGCAGAACTCAGGCTTGTTGTAGTGAGCTTTTATACTGATCTCTACAAGGCTGAGGGCTGCGACCCAGGAGAGATGGAGCGGCTTCTCCAGGATCACCCCAGCCTGGACAAGGAGGAGAGCAGCAGATTGGACACTCCGCTGGCATTCCCAGAGCTCACTGCGGCCGTGGCGCAGCTCTCCAAAGGGAAGGCTCCCGGACTGGATAGACTGCCTGAAGAATTCTATAAAAAAGTTCTATAGCTGTGTTGGTGAGGACCTGTACCAGGTCCTGCAGGAATGTGTTCGGGATGGGGAGCTGCCGCTGAGCTGCCGCAGGGCAGTGATAACACTGCTACCCAAGAAAGGAGACCTCTGTAACATCAAGAACTGGCACCCTGTCTCCTTGCTGTGCTTCGATTACAAACTTCTTTCCAAGGCTCTCGCTAATCGCCTAAAGACCAACATTGGATCAGTGGTGCACACAGACCAGTCATATTGTGTGCCCGAGAGATCGATCTTTGATAATTTGTTTTTATTAAGAGATCTTTTTAATGTATCCAAAGTCTATAATGTTGATTTTGGTATAATTTCGCTTGATCAGGAAAAAGCTTTTGATGGCGTTGCGCCCAATGCAACTCCTATCAAGCTCTCCGCATATGCTGACGATCTCAGCGTGTTTGTCACAACTGACCGAGACGTCGCTGTGCTGGAGTCTTGCATTATAATGTACGAAAAGGCAACCTCAGCACGAGTAAACTGGGCAGAAAGTGAGGCTTTTCTTGTTGGCAGTTGGGAGGATACCCCCCTCCATTACTGTCTTCAGTTTTAAGCTAGAACAAAACTGGGGTCAAAACTTAGGTATTTATTTTGGGAATGAGCAGTTCATGCAGCAGAACTGGGAGGGGCTGCTGGATAGGGTGAAGGGGAGGCTGCAGAGCTGGCAGTGGCTCCTATCTCGGCTCTCCTTTTTGGGCAGGGTTCTCATTAATAATCTTGTTGCCTCCATGCTTTGGCATAAGCTGGTGTGCCTGGATCCTCTCCTGGTTTTGTTAAATGAGATACAGAAATGCCTGGTGCAGTTTTTTTGGAGTGGGCATCACTGGCTGTGCCCGGCTGTTTTGTATATAGGGCAGGGACTCACTCATATCCCTAGCAGGATGGCAACGTTTAGGCTGCAGGCTGCCCAGAGGCTGTTGTACACCCCACAGCTGAGCTGGAGAGACCTGGCATTTTGTTTATTGCAGAAGGCAGGGAGGCTGGGTTCTGACAGACATTTGTTTTTAATATCTCTTTTTTTGTGATGCAAGGTTGGAGGGTTTTTTATAAGACTCTGGTTAAATGCTTGGAGAATCACAGAGCACACAGTGGGTTTTTGAAGAGCCCCTGTTTTTTAACCCAATTTTTAAATGTGAGGCTTTTAGCTCTGTTATTTTATCCACTTTGTTTTTTAAAGCCGGTTTTACTAAACAGGGGCATTTAATTCATTTTAACCTTTTTAGTTGGAAAGCCAGCAGGGTTTTAACCCCTGCACTGAATATTAGATCAGAGCGTTTCCTGGAGAAGGTGCTGATTGATCTCCAGGCATCCCTCTGTCTGGCACGCTCCCAGTTTTTGAGCAGGTTTCTGGTGGTGAATGGCTCCAGAGGAACCCCTGTTCCCCGCAGTGCTGGTCTCCCCTTCAGTGACAGTGGAGAAGGAGGAGGAGCCGGCCGGAAAGCTGCTGTCACTTAGGAAGGTCACTGAGATGGCTTTCCACACAATTGAGAAGAAGACACAATATGAAATCTGTGTGAAAACCAGACATTTTAATAAGTCGAAAGACCTGGTGGACAATAAGTGGAGTGCTCACCTTGGTGTCCCTGTTGATGAAGTTCCTGTCTGGAGGGTGCTCTATAAGCTTCCCTTGCCTAAGCGCTCCGGAGACCTGCAGTGGAGAGTGCTGCATGGCATGTTTGCCTCAAATCGATATCTGAGCCAAGTGGAACCTGGAGTCAGTGTCCAGTGCCCCTTCTGTCCCGTGGAGGAGTCAGTTTTCCATTTGTTTGTGGATTGCCCTCAGCTGCAACCCTTCTTTTTCGGTGCTGGCTTCCTTGGGGGTTATTTTTACTTAAAAAGTTTTTTGTTTTTAGTGTAAAGTATAGTTTTGCATGGAGGGATAGGAGCTCATTGGTTAAGTTTGTCCTTGGTCAGGCGAAATTAGGTATTTTAAAATCCTGAAAAAATAAGATTTTAGCCACTGGTTTTATAAATCCTATTAGTATGTTTAGGATCCTGATGGTCTCCAGGATCAAGATGGAGTTTGCTTATTTTAAAATGGTGCACGACCTGGACAGTTTTGAGAGGAGTTGGTGCATTGGGGAGGGGGTGTGTGCCGTGAGTGAGGATGGGCAGCTTGTTCTGCTCGTGTGAGAAACACTCTCTGAAAGGCTGAGATCCCATTGAACTGGAATTTTTGAAACTGGAATGAGAAATGTTGGATCTGTTATGTTATTTTGCACCAGTGTATTTTGTTTGTTTTGTTTGGCTTTATTTAGTTTTTATATTGTATTCTAATTTATAGAATAAAGGGATTTTAAAAGTCAAAAGTCTCTCTCTCTCTCTCTCTCTCTCTCTCTCTCTCTCTCTCTCTCTCTCTCTCTCTCTCTCGCTCTCTCTCTCAATTCTTTTCAATTCAATTCAATTCAAATTGGCTTTATTGGCATGACAAGAAAAATAATTGTGTTGCCAAAGCACATACATGGCATAACCGACTCATATAATATATAATACTAAACAGTATCCCTCCTCCCTTTATATTAAACAGTACCTCCCTCCCTCCATCTATAGTAAACAGAATCCCTCCCTTCCCCTCTATATTAAACAGTACCCCCTTCCCCCCTCTACAGTGGCTCTCAAAAATTGCTGTTCACCAAAGGTCCCCATCCAACTTAACAGAGCTTGAGCAATTTTGCAAAGAAGAATGGGCAAAAATTGCAGTGTCCAGATGTGCAAAGCTGGTAGAGACTTACCCAAATAGACTCATGGCTGTAATTGCTGCCAAAGGTGCCTCAACCAAATATGGACTCAAGGGGGTGAATACTTATGCAATCAATTATTTTCTGTTTTGTATTTGTAATTAATTTAGAACAATTTGTAGATTTTATTTTTCACTTTGACATTATGGACTTTTTTGTGTTGATCAGTGGCAAAAACTCCTAATTAAATCCATTTTGATTCCATGTTGTAACACAATAAAATGTGGAAAAGTCCAAGGGGGGTGAATACTTTTGAGAGCCAATGTATATTAAACAGTGCCCCCCTCCCTCCCTCTGTATTAAACAGAATACCCCTCCCTCCCTCTGGATTAAACAGAATCCCCCCCTCTCTCCCTCTATATTAAACAGAATCCCTCCCTCCCTCGCTCTCTCTTTTCTCTCTCTCTCTCTCTCTCTCTCTCTCTCTCTCTCTCTCTCTCTCTCTCACTCTCTCTCTCTCTCTCTTTGCCTCAAAGTATCACCAAAATGTAATACTTTAAGTGCAGCCCACAAACTAGGACCAGAGGACAGATGGAAACTAAGTGGACACTAGGACAGAGGGTAGGAGACACTTCTTTACACAGAGAGCATTAGAGTATGGAATGAGTTACCTTCCATGTTGTTGATGCTGAATCACTGGGATCCTCTAAGACCCAACTAAGTTTTAAGATCAACCAAGCACTGATACATGTTCATCTTACAACATTCATTCATTCATGTGTTTTTATAAACGCTTCCCACTGCCATTGCTTCTTTATATTAAAAGTTTGGCCGTACATCTCCCTGTCATTCCATTTCTCTCTCTGCCGTCTCCTCCTCAGGCCTCTTTGCAGCTGTATGTCTCTTTTCAGGGGGTCATTAGGTCACCTTGGTTTAGCTCTGATGGCTGCTTCTGTCAGGTTGAACGGCAAGATTCTAAAAAAATCATGCCCTTTATCTGAAGGTCCTATTTTTATACAAAGACAGATTATATTGAAAACAGTCATATATGGTACCCCTGTATACATTTATTGAAACACAACTGTTCATGGCATATTCAAACAAATATAGTATGTCAGTAACACATCCCCCCATCATAGCTGTACATTCAAAATGATAGCTTCTGGTATATATATATATATATATATATATATATTAGATTTTAGATGTAAGGGTTGTTAACATGAAGTAAAAATGATATGTGGAAAAAATGTGTATTGGTGGAGAAGGTATATATTACTGGTAAATAGGTAGCGTTAATATAAAAACAATTACAGCTATGTCTGAAATATCAAGAAATATCTCTAAAGTGTGCAGAAAGTACCACAAATAGCATTCATTGTGCCAATGTCAATGCTACTGCAGTGTTTATATATATATATATATATATGTGTAATCCTGTAAATGTGAAGTCAAGCCCTAAAGTGAGAAATTAGGTTTTGACAGTACTGAGGAAGCAGATCTATAAAACTACAACCTCAAAAGGGATTATTGCTCTTGTTCAGTAACCACTCGACTATTTGACAACCGGATAGAAAGCCAGTGTTTGCAAGTGTTAGGCCTTTATAACCCAGAATCTAACATTCTCATGACCACAATATGTGAGCCATATTAGGCCACAGGTCAAACTGAACAATACAGTTACATTTTGCAAAAAGAGCAGTGAAAAAGAATAAGTCTGTACCTCAAAGAGTTTTTAAATATGAGTGAGTGAAAAAGCATTTACTAAGTTTAGGGTGGAATAAATAGGCTGCTATTGGCTGGTTTCACTCAGTGCATTTACATGGTACTTCAAATCCTGTTCAAATCAGATTATAGAGTAATCGGATTTGGAAATTCTGCCATGTAAATTCTGCAATAAGATTTGGGAATCGGATTTCTCTCCGTAATCCCATTCCAGGTAATCGGGTTTGTGGACGTGGGTTACCCGATTCAAATCCTTTTCAAATCCGATCTTGCTGCCTTGTAAACACGGTGATCGGATTACAATATTATTAATCCTTTTCAAATCCGATCTCGCTGCCTTGTAAACGCAGTGATCGGATTACAATATTATTTCAGGAGTGTGCATGTGTACTAAAAATCAGAGAGCAGTCCTGCGCATGAATGGTTGTGTGTGTTTGGGTTGATAAGCATGATGTCTCGTCAGAAGGAAGCAGTTTACTACTGCAGTGATAAACCAACTGTTTTTTTAAATTAAATGTCTCGAATTAAATGGGATGGGATCTCTGACACACAGGTGTATATCGTTTGGGCTCATGATTTCCATTACACGAGAGTAGATGTTAAAACTTCATGCTTATTTGAACTCGAAAATGGCTTTACCATTTCACAGAGCTTTTCAAATGACATACAGAAATTCTCTCTCCAACCTGCATCTGTAAATTTTGTAAGTACAGTTATGTACCACCAATCCCTACCTCTTTCTTTGACCCATACAGTACGACTGGGCTCACTGAAAGCAACAGCTGCATGTAACAAAATTGGGATGTAATCATCAGTTATAGCCCTTTCTGTCTTGCCCTAGAGCTACACGCTGACAACTGAAAAGCATGAGCATTCCAAGGTTCACATTAATGTTTAATTGCATCGACATCATCAATGTCGAAATGCACATTAGGAAAAATGTGTAACTGATCTGCATCCTGACTGGAAAGAAGTTCTGAAGTAAAAAGAAAAGAGAAAGCTGTCGCCTCGGAGGCTTATCTGTGGAGGCTTGACTGGTGGCTCTGCGCCTGCAGGTTCTAAAAACATCATCGGTAGCATTAACCCCTATCATGTAAGAAAATGAAGCAAGAAAATACTTTTTTTTTTTTTTTAAATAAATGATTTTATGTATATAAACAAATATAACAACAAGATGACATATCCCTAAATTCGGCAATTTATAAGTAGGGAAATCAGATTACATCAATGCCATGTATACCGAGATAACTATCACATTGGCTTACCCAATTGTAAACTCTGTATTCCCATTGCAAAATCCGATTCCATGGAATCCAACTACAGAGAAATCCGATTACTTCATACCATGTAAACGTAGTGACTTACATTACCCTTATAAAAGTTTCCCATAGTAAAAGCATAGCGAAGTTTAACAAAGCATGGTAAAGCATAGGCAAAAAACATGGCAAACCGTGGTAAACTATACTGAATGCATAGTATACCATTGGAAAACTGCAAATTTATGGTGGTAAATATTTATAAGGGTGATTGCAGGATCCAACACTAACCCTGGAATACCTTACCTAACTTATACACATAGCACTACTCTTGCACTATTGTCTACATAATGTAAACTAAATCATTAATCTCAATTTAAAGGTATTTTCGAGTGGTGTAATCTATATTATTATTATTATTATTATTATTATTATTATTATTATTATTATTATTATTTATTTATTTCTTAGCAGACGCCCTTATCCAGGGCGACTTACAATCGTAAGCAAATACATTTCAAGTATCACAGTACAAGTAATAATACAATTAAGAGCAAGATAAATACAATAACTTAGGTTCAAGCAAGTACAAGTGTGACAAAATACTATTCAATAATACAGCAGATAACAGTGTCAGTGATAGTTACATCAGGATATGATTAAATACAAAATACTACAGATTAAACACTTGGCGGATTACAGTACTCTGAAGTACAGGATTAAATGCAGTAAAATAGGGGGCAGATAAGAGCAAGTAAAGCGCATTTAAGGAAGGGTGATAAGTGTCCCAGGGGAAAAACAGAAGAGTTCTACAGGTGCTGTCTGAAGAGGTGAGTCTTAAGGAGGCGCCGGAATGTGGTCAGGGACTGGGCAGTCCTGACATCTGTAGGAAGGTCATTCCACCACTGCGGAGCGAGGGTGGAGAAGGAGCGGGCTCTGGAGGCAGGGGAGCGTAGAGGAGGTAGAGCCAGTCTTCTAGTGCAGACGGAGCGGAGAGGTCGAGTGGGGGTGTAGGGAGAGATGAGGGTCTGGAGGTAGCTGGGTGCAGTCTGGTCAAGGCATATGCAGTGGAGTGAGCGGAGTAGTGGAGTTGCATGGGAGAAGCGAGGCAGAGAGAACACCAGGCGGGCAGCGGAGTTCTGGATGAGCTGGAGCAGACGGGTGGCGTAGTTGGTGAGGAAGGGTCGGATTCTTCGGATGTTGCTCAGGAAGAATCGGCAAGTGCGTGCCAGAGTGGAGATGTGCTGGGAATAAGAGAGGCAGGGGTCCAGGGTGACTCCAAGGTTCTTAGCTGAGGAAGAGGGAGAGAGTGTGGTAGATTCCAGAGGAACAGAGATAGAGAGATCAGAGGAGGGGGAGGAGGAGGAGGGAAAGAAAAGGAGGTCAGATTTAGAGAGGTTGAGTTTGAGGTGATGCGAGTGCATCCAGGAGGAAATAGCAGACAGACAGGTAGAGATACGGGAGGGGATGGTGGAGTCAGAGGTGGGGAAGGAGAGGAAAATCTGAGCATCATCAGCATAGAAATGGTATGAGAAACCATAGGATGCGATGAAGGGGCCCAGGGAGCGGGTGTAGAGAGAGAACAGGAGAGGACCCAAGACTGACGAGGTGTGGCGGTTGCTCCATGCCAGGTTACCTGGTAAGTGCGGTTGGAGAGGTAGGAGGAGAACCAGGCCAGAGCAGTGCCAGAGATCCCCAGGTCAGCAAGAGATGATAGTAGAATAGAGTGATCAACAGTGTCAAAGGCAGCAGAGAGGTCGAGGAGAATTAGGACAGAGAAGAGAGAGGCAGCTCGGGCAGACTTTAGTGAGTTGGTGACAGACAGGAGGGCGGTTTCAGTGGAGTGAGCAGAGCGGAAGCCAGATTGGAGAGGGTCAAGCAGAGAGTGGTTGGACAGGAAAGCAGAGAGCTAGCGGTGTACAGTCCGCTCGAGGGTTTTGGAGAGGAAGGGTAGGAGGGAGACCGGACTGTAGCTCTGGTGGGAGGTGGGGTCGAGGGTAGGTTTTTTGAGGAGGGGAGTGATAGAGGCTTTTTTGAAGGCAGAGGGAAAGAGACCAGAAAGGAGAGAGATGTTGAGAAGGGAGGAGATGAAGGGAAGTAGAGTAGGAGCAGCAGCTTGAAAGAGGTGAGTGGGGAGGGGGTCCAGGGCACACGTGGTGGGTTTGTGACCCTAGAGCAGGGAGGAGAGGTTAGAGTCTGAGAGGGTGGAGAAGGAGGCTGAGTTAGTAGGGGATGCAGTGGGTGTAGGGATTGGAGTAGGAGGGGGTGCGGGGGAGGGAGAGGTGTTAAAGAGTTTGCGGATATCTGCGATTTTAGAAGAGAAGAAGGAGGCAAAGTCATCAGGGGAGATAGAGGCCATCCAAAAACACTGTTGTTTCCCACATTATACTGCAGTACATGTAATAGTATATTATATAACAACCAGACACTGCTCTCCCATTGCTTTCTATGCAGATCAGCCGTTCTTTTATTGCTCAATGACAAAAAAGATGACACTAATTAGCCCTGCTCTCCAGAAGTTAACTCATTCAGTGGACTACAATGATTATTTCAGACAGAGGTAAATAAATAACTTTATAAAGGTGTAGTATAATAACATTGCTGTGGTGTGTTCCTCTATAATAATGAAATAATAATAAAACTGCCTCATTCAAACAATGACTAATTTATTGACTCGGACTTCTATTATTATCTATTTAACATAAGAAAGTTTACGAATGAGAGGAAGCCATTCTGCCCATCTAAACTCGTCCAGTTCTTAGTAGCTGATATATCTCAGAACTCTATGGGTCTTAAAGGATCCACGTCACAGCAATGCCATTATCCCTTCATTACTGGATACTGCAGTGATTTTGAAGTATTTTTTTTTTTTTACATGGGAATTAAATTGACCTAATTTTCTGTCAATTTTATTAAACAGAATGAAAAAGCACATTGAAAGGAACAAACTATTCCCTGGTGACAATTACATCACCAGTCCCCACAACTACAGTCATTTTCATTGAGTGGGGGGGAGGGGGCTGCAGTCTACACTCAAAGTCTAACATTAAGTTAAACTACAAGTTCAAAGCAACTAATAGAGACTGTACCCTAGAGAAGGTTTGTTTTGAAGGTTGTGAATTTGCTGTAGTTTGCAATTGAAAGGGTGTCATAATTAGGCACAGGATGTGGTAGCTATCAGTGTTCTCATCTCTCCACAGGAAATGGAACCTTAGTTCAGAGTACACAAGTAAAGTGAGACAGATTTGGCCAATACTGTTATGAGTATTATTGTTTATGTGCGAACACATTGTATTCAGCCATGTTATTTCAAGGACTTATCTTTTCTCTGTGTAA
Organism: Acipenser ruthenus; assembly: GCF_902713425.1. Lineage (NCBI taxonomy): Eukaryota > Metazoa > Chordata > Actinopteri > Acipenseriformes > Acipenseridae > Acipenser > Acipenser ruthenus. The sequence continues at coordinate 20,139,550 of NC_081195.1, forward strand.
TTACACATCTGGCTTTAAAATCCCCTTTCTTACCTCTCAGATATCATACCCTGTGGAGAGTTTTAAACAAATGAATCTCTTTGGGGTCTTTTATGCGTTGATTGTCTGACCATCACAATCCACATGGTGACCATGATACCTGCCTTGAGTTTGTACAAGTCTTCACCAAACCTTGTTCATACACTCCTACTAGAGATGTTTTCGATTGCATTTGGCTACAGTATAAATATTTGTAACCTTTCAGGTAATGTGTGATTATTATGTGAATACTAGGACCCTCTGTACAGTATGTACATACAAAATAAAATAAGTTACCATAGCATGATGGTAAAACTAATTAAAGGGTAAAGAATACAAGATTAACTTACCTACAAAAGACCTAATAACATAAGATCATATTTCTTGTTTTGGCCATTGGATGTACCATGCACTGACAGAAACTGCATTAGCTATGGAAATAAATCACGGGGATGTGATTAAACCACAAGCAGGTTTTTCACACCTTTCAAATCGCATCTGTGGTAATTCCTGGATTTAAATTTTCTTACTGATCCTGTGGTGACTGCTTCCTACAAAATGGTATCTATCTTTCAAAGACAGACTTTGTTTGCTTTCCAGTTTGATTACACTCCCTAATTCTAGTTTCAGCACTGTGCTTCCTCCTTAAAGCCATCTTGCCAGGTAAGCAAAAATGTAATCCTATAGACCAGCCAGGATTCACAAAAGTTAATTGTGCATTTTGAGCTAAAAGTTGGTACTTATTTTAATTATTACCTAGGTTTCTAAATTGCGTCTAACTGCAGTCCTTCAGTTGACACAAATTGGTACATATTACACATTTCCCTTTCCATGGACAGAGAAAGAGGTGAACACATTTGTTATCTGTTTTGAAAGTAGGGCATATCCTCAGCGACAAGCATAGAAGAGGCATCTTTAAGCACCATACATTTAACACTGTTAATTTTACATCTGGAGTCCTGATTATTCATTCATTTGTGATGAAACTTGATAAAGACATTCTTTAGTACAAGTTATTGACCTACAAGTGTCACACTTGCATTCTATGTACACTAGCTCTCAAAAGTTTGGAAGAGATAAAGAGACTGCTGAATCATTTGTATACTTTAATGGGTGGTTTCACATACCTAGATTAGTACTAATTGGACTACATAATGTTAGGTAAAGTAATTCAACTTTAGTACTAATTAGGTTCTGTGCAACCAACCATAAGTCCTGACTTGACAACATTTTGGGATCAGCAGCTACCAGGAATCGGGCCAGCATTGGTGGGTTTGAATAGGTACATATAATCTATCATATATCTAATATATCATATATCTTATTAGTACAGTATCTCAAACATAATTGATTGCTAACAGAGAGTTTGAATCAAAATATTCACAATTATATACCATATTCTTGTTTCATTTTGAAAATAAAATCTGTTTTTTAAAGATTGTGTAGCTATTTAAATTAATTTACAGTTTTAAATAGCCTGTAGATGTTCAAATGATCGACAGTATACTGCCAACCATTTTCAGATGTCATATACTAGTGCTACTTTCTTACTATCTCAGACTGCATTGAATGATCATATGAGCATTGCGTTTTATCATTGGGATACAGAGAAAAGTAGTTCTGAACAGTAAGCCAATAGCCATTCTTGAGCTGTTTTATATAAAGATTGATTAGCAATCGAGTCACGGTACAGCTGCATAAAAGATGCAAGTGTTTCACTCACTCTGGGTTGTGTGTTCGGTGAGTGGAGAATGGGAGTGGAGAGGAGAAAGTCATTATAAATAAGAAAATAAGAAACATATTAACAAAAGAAAGATGAAAGAAAGTGATGTATCGTTTCTTTAAGATAAAGTAGATTTGTACCGGGCATTTCATTTTAACTTAGCTTGTTTATTTACAACAATGCATATTAAAGGATTCAATAGCTCACTAAACAACATGTGTCATATTATGTTTATTCGGGTTTTTAAGAAATAAAACCATCCATTTTACATAACTTGAAACAAACTCTAATATCACCCTGGGTCTGAGAATGAATTTCTCGTCTTTCCCCAAAAATTGAACTTAGATAAAGACAGAAGTAAACACTATATATAAAATATATCCCAAAGTGTCAGCAAGACAGTGGAAGTAGGCCTGCAGTCTCTGCTTGTATACAGATATCTCTGGCTTTTGGGGGGACTCAATAAAGCATTTATTTGGCCGGTTTCAAAGATCTTGAAAACTCTGAATATTTATTTCCATTGATAGTATTACCTTCATAGAAAAGAATCATTTGATGTATGACTACAGCTTTTCTTTCATTGTACCTGACTACACAACCTGGCTTTAACACAGGTTCTACGGGGGGAAAGTAGCTGGAATTGCATTTTACAGTACATTACAAATAAGCAGCCATTTAAGTTACTGATTAAGTAGCAGTATTAGCTACAATTAACAAAAGGTGGTTTACAAGATCCTGGTGCTTTGTGTTCTGTATAGATTCAACAATAATAGCGATAAAAATATGTGCATTTATTCAAACACAAATAAGTAAAAATTACTAGAAAACATAAGGCTATGTAATGCATGATTGCATACACTACAACCATGCACACACACACACACACACACACACACACACACACACATGCATACAAACAAGTCTCAGAGATAAGAGCAGTCAACAGTAATCAAGCAGACTATCTGTTCATCATCTCTGATGATTTTACTCAAGCCTGGGTTTTGTGGTTTAAAGACAGTTCCTGTTGCTGCTCTGTTTTATATCCTCACGTTTCTGAAAAATTGCATCTGGTTTGTAATGTATCTTATCATTGAGATGAAGAAAAAGTTCAACAGTCTAAGCACAGATATATCCTTTAGTTTAAATATATTAAAGTACCTTGTCAAGTATTGTCCTCTTTCCTGCTATACAAAACACATTTACTTCTTGTCTAAACTTTCTTTTATTATTTATTTCATAGCAGACACCCTTATCCAGGGCGACTTACAACATATCACATTATTTTTTTTTACATACAATTACCCATTTATACAGTTGGGTTTTTTTTACTGGAGCAATCTAGGTAAAGTACCTTGCTCAAGGGTACAGCAGCAGTGTCCCCCACCTGGGATTAAACCCACAACCCTCCGGTCAAGAGTCCAGAGCCCTAACCACTACTCCACACTGCTACCCTGTTTTCAAACCTATAGAACCAGTTTAAGTCTCTATTTCAAAGTGTGATGTAAATTCTACTTTGTATTTAGCAGCATGTTTCTCTATCCCATTTGAAATGCCCAATTCAGGACTGAAGATCAGAAGGCGACTCCCACTTCAGTGACAAGACACTTCAGTGTCAAGTCTCTTTTCACTCACCGAACCGAAGCAAGGGAAGGTAACAGGTTACTGAATCCTGGAGGCCAGGCCCAGTCTGTCTGGTCAACATCTGACTAGTAGGGGTCACTAAACGAGATGAGGTGAACTAGCCATAGACCAGGGGTAGCCAATCATGGTCCTGGAGGGCCATTCCACTCCTTGTCTGTTCCAACCCTGTTCTAAATTGTTTAATTGAACCAATTAAACTTCCATATAGACCCTAAAGTAGGTAATGATATTATTTTACCTGTTAAACTGGAGTGGAATGACCCTCCAGGACCATGATTGGATGCCCCTGCCCTAGACGATATTCCTCCCTAACCCGTAGGAGAGTATAGGACAATACAGCACTCCCTGTGGGCCCCAGCCAAGATCAGCAACGTGGCGCACACAGAATTCAAACCATAATTTCATGACTCGCCTGCACTCCAAGAGAAGTACCTTTACCAGATCACAGCACCCCTGTATGCATTTAGTATATTTATTGTCCATGGATTTCAGTAAAGTTCAAGCACAGTAACAACAGGATTTATGTACTGCAAAAACAGGTACTAGACCAAGTTATTGTTAATCAGACATTTTCACATCATTTCACTACTGTAGCATAGAGAAGATGGCCAATGCTAATCTCAATTCAGACATCATTTGGAACTGGTTATTAAAAACACACCAACATCTTGAATCTTGTTTCAGTAGTTCAGAGAGATTCAGAGGGATATTGACTAGATCAACTATCCACTCTCAGCCAATCAAAAAGCACTTTCGATTTGCCACAAGAAAAATGTAACCCTCCAAAAATGTACCTGCAGGACCTTGATTAATTATACAAAAGTCTCAGCAGACGTGCTTCATTGTTATATTATTATATCTCACCAACAATTACTTTCACTTGTATTCCTGTCCATGTATGATATAACCTTCCCATTGACAAAATAGCACATGAGCATGTGGCTGGATGAGTGGCAGATGAAGTCAGACTCAGAGAGGACCAGCACTGCAGCCAGAACACTTGAGTAGGGGCTCTAGAGTTACTTGGGGACTAAACACCTAATTTGATGAAAAAGTATTAATCACGGCACAATATAATTTGATAGGCAGAGTTGCTTCCTCTGAAGCCCATGTGATGGTTAATGTGATTTGCATTTGTTTCAGGTTACTGAAAAACAGTGTAATTCGCCTGGTCATTCATTCTGTCGTTGGATTTGAAGGAATGCAAGGTAGATTCCAAAATGAGATCTGGTAAAAAAAAATTAAAAAATGATTGTTGAATAAAGTGGTTGTAAGTGGTTAATGGAACCTGAAGTAAATACGGGAATTTCAGAGACTAATAGCTATTTCCCATTACTGACTCCCAATAGTGAGTTTGAATTGCCCTCTTTGTGGCTCAGGGGGAGGGTCTGAACACATGAAAGAGGAAGCACGATGAATAAGCTTTTTGCAATCTCTCTCTCTCACAGTTTCCACCAGACCTAGTTGGGCAGTTATCAACTGTTGGTTTAAAAATATCTGGGGCAATGACACTTTGTTACAAAACTAAACGTTGTCCAATAGCTTACCCAACCAGCTAACCGTTGAACTAGGAGGCTTGTGACCAGTACTAAAACAATGCCATTTTGTTTATGTAGGTTCTGACAAAATTACCCACACAGCTAGAAAACACAGCTGTAAATACTAAATTAGAGCAAACAATATAATTAAAAAGTAGACCAGTTACCTACATCCACAATATGTAGGGTACAAAATGGTGAACCTGTCAAATAAAAACCCAGTTAATTAGATCATCTCCAAAATATAATCTACACAGTTCTTTTCTTTTTTTTATGAATGTTCATTCAGCCATTTTTGAAAAATCTTTTTATCTAGTGAAAAATGACTTTTTATCTAGTAAAAAAGGGCTCAAAGTCAAGGTCATTCAACAAATGACCATTGGTGGTTGTTATCTTCCAAGTATCCCAATTATATTGGACTGCTATGGTTGATAATACTTTTTTCACTACTTTAACCCACTTACCGATCTGTAGATCTACAGGCAAACTCCCTTTACACTGTCAAGCCAATCTTTACTGCCGAACCTATGTAACAGCTGTGATCTAGGTACTGAACCCTGGCTGGATGCAAGGGTCCAGCCTGGGATCTCTCTGCCTGGACAATGTATGTCTGACCAGTAGGGGCTACTAATGTTCTACATGGTATTCAAAAGGCCAATGCATCCCTATAGGCCCCAAGCCAAGATCAGCAAATTAGCAGAACCAGGTTTCAAACCAGTAAGCACCTGATCGTTTGACTCTATTCTCCGTGCAAAAGCTGTGGTTCTGTTTTTCTGGTTAAATAAATGAGTTAAGAAGTAAACTAGGTGGTGTGAGAACTCTCAATTACAATATCACAAGCACCAAGAGCTAATCTTAAAGCCAAAATCTAATCTTAAAGCCAAAATACATCTTGGGTGTCAGACTTTTAAAAATGCAGACAAACCAAATTATGATTTAACAAAAGATATACAAGCAACAGTTTATTAAACAAAGTGGGGCAACATCAAACACATAGGTCAGTAACATACACCCCCCACCACTGCTGTACATTAAAAAAGCTATGATGAAAAAGCTGATCACTATGACATATCAACAGTATGTACTGTATATTATATACTGGGCATCAAAAGAAACTTATCACTATTATAACACATTTATTTTCATTCATCCTTGACCATGACACGCTTGAGTGACTATGACTGAAGCATATGCACTTAATCACCTAATTAGTGAGACAGTTGATTGGACACTGGATATGGAGTGATTTCAGCTGTTGAATTGCAAGCTTGAATAAAAGCAATAAAGAAAATCACAGAAAAAAAAAACAAAACAATATGCCACATCTGTCAAGAAAGCAGCGCCTTCGTGCAAGCGGCATGTTGGAGGCTGGACTAGGGCAGCGTACTGTGGCTTGCAGTCTTGGGTGCTCACAACCAGCAATTTTAAACCTGGCGAGATGGTATAACCAGACACACTCTGTCAATGACAGGCCACAAACTGGGAGAACAAGAGTCACAACACCTGCCCAAGATCGACAGATCATTTTGCAGCATCTTCATGATGTCAATTGTTAATCAGCACAATAAAAAGTCACTGCACCTGCTCTAAAACAGAGTTTGTCATTTTTCGATCACATCTAGTGAATTTTATCCAAATATATGTTTCTTTTGATGCTCAGTATTAAATCTTATAATTTTATAAGAAATTATCCAGATATGTGGAAAAATTCCCCCAGAATCTGATACTCTTAAGAACCTACACTAAATAATGTTTATACCAAGTTTCAGTTTAAATTATATTCAAGAATAACTAAAGTACTCCATGAGCAAGTTCAATGAGTATCCTCTCTCATATACAGTGGCTCTCAAAAGTATTCACCCCCCTTGGACTTTTCCACATTTTATTGTGTTACAACATGGAATCAAAATGGATTTAATTAGGAGTTTTTGCCACTGATCAACACAAAAAATGTCCATAATGTCAAAGTGAAAAATAAAATCTACAAATTGTTCTAAATTAATTACAAATACAAAACAGAAAATTATTGATTGCATAAGTATTCACCCCCTTGAGTCCATATTTGGTAGAGGTAGAGCAATTACAGCCATGAGTCTATTTGGAAAAGTCTCTACCAGCTTTGCACATCTGGACACTGCAATTTTTGTACATTCTTCTTTGCAAAATTGCTCAAGCTCCGTCAAGTTGGATGCGGACCTTTGGTGAACAGCAATTTTCAACTCTTTCCACATATTCTCAATTGGAGGCTTTGACTGGGCCACTCCAGGACATTGACCTTTTTGTTTTTAAGCCACTCCAGTGTGGCTTTGGCTGTATGTTTGGGGTCATTGTCCTGCTGGAAGATGAATCTTCTCCCAAGTCCCAGGTCTCTTGCAGACTTCAGCAGGTTTATATATATATATATATGAGGATTTCTCTGTACTTTACTGCATCCATTTTGCCCTCTATCTTCCCCATAGCATGATGCTGCCACCACCATGCTTCACGGTAGGGATGGTGTTCTCAGGATGATGTGCGGTGTTAGGCTTGCGCCAAACATAGCACTTAGCGTTGAGGCCAGAAAGCTCTATTTGGTCTCATCAGACCATAGAATATTCTTCCACTTGGTCTCAGTGCCACATGCCTTCTGGCAAACTCTAGCCGAGATTTGATGTGAGTTTTTTTTCAACAATGGCTTTCTTTTTGCCACTCTCCCATAAAGGCCAGTTTTGTGAAGCACCCGGGCTATTGTTGCCGTATGCACAGTGTCTCCCAGCTCAGCCGTGGAAGACTGTAACTCCTTTAGAGTTGCCATAGGCCTCTTGGTGGCCTATATATATATATATATATATATATATATATATATATATATATATATATGAATGAAATAACAAATATTTTATTTTTACTTTCTGAACTGCTGTTTAGTGGTTTGGTTTGAACATGAATAGCACTGTTACTGCAATCCAGTAGGAAATATGCCAGGATAAAGAGGAACTTCTAGAACCATTAGTCATTAAAATTATAACAAGCAAGGCAAAACCACATTGTTAACATTGAGTTCTTTAAACTGAGGTTACCTGATATAAGTCTTGCATTGAAATGTTTTGGCTGTGTGTTTCATGTACATATTCTACTCTGAATAAATTCTTGGATGCTCTTCATTACTGAATGTGGCTCTTAAGTCTGCAAGGAGTGATACTGGATTTTTAAAACCGATTTCATATTTTTAAAGATTTTTAATTTGAGAAATAATTGTTTGAGTATACTGTATGCTTGATTACCAGCAGCAATGTGTAAAGCTCTTCCTATACTGTATTCCTCTGCTTTAAAAATCTTTTTGTTTAGTCTATAATTTGGTGCCACCTACTGGTCAAGTATTGAAATATACACATGCACATCCTTATTGGTGAGAGAACGTCAGGTTATGGATATAACTGGTTCCCTGAAAGAGAAGACGACCAACAAGCAATACTTTTTGGATATGCCTGCCACAAGTCAGGTATTTACTGAGCATTTTATGTCAGCGCTGCCGATAGGCCCCTACAGGGAGTGACGTCCGCAGTCCCACCTACTGCGGGATTAAGTTGTCACTCTGCGGAGATCACTTTCTCTTTTGCATCGAACCCACGAATGCGAGTGATGGGACCTTGCAAGGTTTGTTGATCATCTTCTCTTTCAGGGAACCAGGGTTACATCTGTAACCTAACGTTCCCTTTCAATTCGAAGACGACCAACAACCAATACTTTTGGGAAAAGTATACCAAAGCCATCGCAAGAGAGTGTGAGCAGAGACAGCAGACGAGGGATGTCTCACTCCCGCAAAACTAGTTTGTGGTGCGAGCATGCAACCTCAAGGACCCTTGTGCCTAATGAAAGCATAGAGGGGTCTACCACATAAAGTCGGTAGAATCTGATGAATGTATGCAGAATAGCCCAGCTAGCCGCAGTACAAATGTCAGTCAATGAAGCTCCTCTAAGAGGGCCCATGATGTAGCCACTCCTCCCAGGTGGGGGTAGGCCCGAGTTAGTATATGCAGTCAAAACTGTATCCACATAACCTCTCAATGACCGAATTACGCAGAGGGAATTTAATCTCCGATCCTCCTCTGAAGAAAAAAGGAGTGGGATGGAAAGCCTCTAGTTCCACTGACTGGTTTAAGTGGAAAGCTGTAACCACCTTAGGGAGGAAAGCTGGGTTTGTGCGCAATGATACTCTGTTTCCATCATCACAAATACACATACAGAAACTGCACTGACAGAGCCTGTAGTAACCCGCTTGGCGGAGGTGATGGCTAATAAAAAGCCTGTCTTCATAGAGCGATATTTCAACTCTGTGGAATGTAAAGGCTCAAACGTGGCCTTAGTGACAGCCTCCAATACCATGTCTAGACTCCACTCAGGGAGGACGTCCTTCTTAGGAGGACGTAACCGCCGAGCACCCTTTAGAAAATGTGTCACCAGGATATGAGCGCCCGCGGACACTGAGTCAACGGGGACATGGCATGCAGACATGGCTGCTAGGTACACTTTCAGCGTAGAGGGGGATCTACCTACCTCCAGCAGTTCTTGCAGAAATTGCAAAATAATTGCTGTAGGGCAATAGATGGGGTCATGCCCTCTGGTCATACACCAGTTTTGAAAATACATCCACTTATAGGTGTAGAACGACCTTGTTGTGTTTGGTCTAACACATTATTATTTAATTGTAATATTAATACATTGTGGCAGTATGGCTTGCAGTGGTGTGGTGTGGTGACATCACGGACCAGGAAGTAACTGAACCAAAACAGTGGATGGGCGGGTGAAACTGAACGAAACGGCGTTCAGCTGATTTTATTAAATAAATAAACCAAAATATTTAAACAAACAAAACACAACATAACAAAAGGGCACGTTGGCCAAACAAATAAAAATAAACAAATAAGCAGATACTTAGCAGTTGTTTCTCTTATTTGCCTCGCTCTCTCCGCAACCCGTACTCTCCTCTGTACACTCAACCCAGCAGCACGGACAGCTGCAGGTTCTTATACTCTGGCCGAGGGGTTAACTAGCTGTTAATTATCTTATTACCCCTCGGCCACAGTCTGCACGCGTTTAGTAAGGATGCGTGACTGTCAGCTAGTTAAATAATCAGTAGCTGATCAGCCACGCATCCTCACAAGGTTTTTAAAATATACAAAAACAATAACAAAAGACGCGGCAAAAATACAAATAATAATAAATAAATATATAATCAGGAAGTCGTAATGTTTTGATGTTTTGTGATGTTTTGATGAGATCCAGGGAGAGTTATAGCAAGAGAGATATCTTTCATGTCCTGTATTTGAATTTTTATAGGATTTGAGCATAGGTGTGTCTCTGATTATTGCATGGTCGACTTTGACATCATAAATTCATCAGATATTCATATCAACAAAAAGATCGTAAATCACAGAAAATGCATGAAGTAAAAAATACTCTTTTGTAAAATAACGTGGAGTCGCCATTCTGACAGGTCAGGATCCTCCCTCGAGAGGAGGTCCGCCGCTCAATTCACGACTCCAGGGAGATGAACAGCCCAGAGGGATAACAGGTTCCTTTTTGCCCAGGTCAATAGGCGAAAGCCTATGTGGTGCAACCTTGGAGACTGAAGTCCTCTCTACTACAGACATGTTGTCCGTGCGGACAAGGACATGTCTCCTCTGGAGCACTGGAAGGAAATACTGGAGAGCGAAGTGAACCGCTCGCAGTTCCAGCACATTTATGTACAGGGATGTCCAGCAACATGACCGGGACCCACGGTCTCCTCTGCCTGCCAGACCGCACCGCAACACGAGTTGGATGCGTCTGTCGTCACCACCTAACGGTTGTGGATCACTCCCATCCTTACACCTTCGCACAGGTGAGAGGCTTGCCTCCACCAGCGCAGGGCTTCCCAGCATACGCGAGACAAAGTCAGTCGATGGTGTCTGTCACGTTTGGAACGTGCGCATATGGAGTAATCCCAACTGGAGGGCTGATAAAGCTGCGGCCATCAGACCCAGTAACTTCTGACACAACACCAGTTGTACTATCGATCCCTGTTGAAACAGGGCTAAACAGTTGTGCATGGCAGTCACTCTGTCATCTGACAGGTAGGCATGCATTGTGAGGGAGTCCAGCCGGAGAGCCAGGTAAACTGTACTTTGCACCGGTATTAATTGGCTTTTGGCATCGTTGAGGGTGAGACCTAGCCTCGACAGATGCTCTGTCCCGATTGCCGTGTGGGTCACTGCTCCTTCCTGCGACAGATCAACCAGTCATCCACGTAGTTCAACACCCTGATGTAGGCTGCTGAAAAGAAACAGATTAAACGCAGCACAGTTGAGCTGCGTTTATAGATCAGTTCACAGAAGCTGAGTTTCTGATTCCAGGGAAGTGGCAAGCTGACTTCCAGTAATACAAATTACAAAAACTTATTGTAAAAGCTCTTTCACACAAACTCAATCACAGCAACTGGACAGGTTAGTTATACCTACTGTACCTTTACCTACCTGAGTGAGAAGCAAAAGAGAAAGTGAGCTCCGCGGAGTGACTGCTTAATCCCTCGGTAGACAGGTTCGATGACATCACTCCCCGGAGGGGCCTATCGGTAACTCTGACATAAAATGCTCAGTAAATACCTGACCTGTGGCAGGCATATCCCAAAAGTATTGGTTGTTGGTCATCATCGAATTGAAAGGGAATCGTTATTCTCTATGTATTTAGTGACATCCATGCACTTAGCTCAATAACAAAGTACAAGTAGATTTCATATAATTGAGCTCTTTTCGTTCAATTAGAACTTGCATTCAGCTTGGGAAGCTTTACAAATATAAAGTTGCTCATTAACGGTTAAAGATTGCCACTGAAACACAGCCTTCCACCTCTTTGATTCCAACGCAGTCATCCGCTGCAACTAGAGCTTCCTAACTGCAATAAACTAAACTATACCGTTTGAGCAAGCCACATTCACAAAGCACAACAGGGGCTTAATGTTAAGAACCTTGAATTCAACACTTACATTACTTAGCAGTACTCATTTTGTAAGTGATACAGAATGGACTAAAATAAAGCAAAAAGCAGAATAATGAACTGAATTCCATTAGTGACTAATCTCGTCTTGATTTGTTGAACCGTGTAGTGAATGGCTAAATGATTATAAACTAAAATGAAAGTGTAAAAGTTTCACCTTCCACGAGCACAAAAATAAAAATAATAATGAATATCGATGTTAAGAGCACTCTAACAAATGGCTTTAATTCAACAAAGTGGATTAAAAACATTTTAACAGTATACCTTCAGATACACTAGCTAAAAAGTGCGAGAGAGCGATTGACGTAGAATCCAGCATCTTGAAAAGTATACTGCACAGTCAAGCATTATAACACGACAGGGTGTGTTGAATGCAGGGGAGGCGTGGCTGTGTCCTGAGATAGCCACTGCTTGGACATCACATAGCCCATTGAAATGAATAGGATGACAACCCTCCTATTGTAGAATATGCAGCATACCATGACACTTTAGAAATTGAGGAGGGGCATCACATCCACAGATGGGCAAACAAGTTGTCCACCAACACCTCCCCCCGTTTTATGACCCAATATAATGCAGAAGGACTCCGTGTGTATGCTGTGCAGCACATTACTACTTACTTTCCTAATTTGTGGCTTTTACTTTTATTTTAGTTTGATTGCAATCTCCACTGGTGTTCTCAGTAGACCCAATTTATAATCCAACCTGTACATGTGCTTCAACATGCTTCAACTTTGACGCTAGGTCATATAGAAATAGTAGAACAATCAGAGTACACATCCAGCTACATTTATAGATGTTATTAATGCTTTCCAACATAGCTTTTTTACTTAATACATACTTTTAACTATGGGCCAGGAAGTTACGATAATAAATAGCAAGAGAATAAACACAAATTTGTATGCAAATAAACTGCTTGCTTCCAAGAAATAATTAGCACATCTGACGAATAAGACAGGAGAGAATTGCCAGTGCAATTCTGAACGGTTCATTTGCAGGTCAAGGTGGCCGATTAGTTGACAGAGGTCAGTTTTCCTCTAATTAACTTCAGGTTTAGTGGAAGAAAGCTAGCTAGAGATTTGCTCCGCTCCAGTTCTGTTTCCACAGCCTTTTTGACATCTGGATTTTGAGTGCAGTAATCCACCACAAAGTGACAATACTCCAGGGCTTGACTGGCGTTCTTTAGTAGTGTGTAAATGTGAGCAATACAGAATTTGGCGAAGACAGCAGGCTGAAAGACATCCCCCTCTAACTTGTCAGGGAATTTGTTGGGGCTCTTGAGAGAATCAAGAAACAGTTGGTAGTACTTGACAGAGGACATGGTAAGGTGGTTCATCTTTCTGATGGCATGAGCCTCCAGTTCCTGCTTGTCAGCCACTGCTATCTTCAGACCAATCATCTCATAATAGATATTCGCCAACTCAAACTGCAGCTTCCTTGAGATCAGAAGGTAATACGGTGCTCCCTTGCTATAAGGCGCCTCGGATATAACGCTCCCCCAATTCCCTATACTAGTGATTCATGCAATATTTCTACAGTAAATACAGTACCGGTGTTGTTCAAACTATAAACAACTTCTCAGTATAACTTCCGTTTCTGTCTCTCCCTTTTAATACAGTATCTGAACTAAAGAAAAGCTGTGTATTTGCTTGTGTATTTCCACCTGTACTGGGCCATTAGCCTGTGGGACGTGTCCTCTGTGCAGGGTCCCTCCTCCCTGCGACACTAACTTACTCTGTTTCACAGCTGCCTCAAAAGAGACCTCCCCAGCTAGATCAGCAACAACATTCACAGTGCCCAAGCAGTGTCACCATTCCATGTAGCAAGACTTGATTGGGAAAATACACAAGAACGAACAATGTAAGGGTAGTTTCATCATAACAGATAGCAAAAGACAAATATGAATGTGCTGTAGCTATTCCTATGGTAAATGGTTATGTTATATTTGCATGTTAGCAGACAATCTATTGGAGTAATCATTTTGTAAGGCAGTACCGAATTTGCTTTATTTCCAGCTAAATAAACTTAAAATTATGTAGAATGTGGAATGTGTTCAAAAGCATGTCTGCAAACAGAGATTTACTAATTACATTATTGAGAATACAATAGGCAATACCCAAGAGTTACCTTCGTTATGTAGTATTGTGAAAGTGTGGCCACATTGACAGCCCACTCCAGTGGGGCAAAGTTACTGAACTCCAACTGCCTCTGAAGAGTGGTATGGCAATAGAGACCAGCCTTATAATTCTCTTAGTTCTTGTAGACTTGTGCCAGATAGTACAAAGTATAAGTGTAAGCCTTCTCATATGTACTAAGAAAAGAGAGAACAGCAGCAGTTTAAAAATATTTACAGATCTGTGAATGTGCTTGTAACTTAAACCTTATGCAAAAAAATAAAAAATAACAACCTGAAATAAATAAAATCTAGTGGGTAAAACAAAACAAATACTGATAGCATTAACTTTGGTTTCAACATAGTAGAACAGTCCGATTTAAACAGAAAAGTGTGTTGTGAACCCCTGGTGTCACATTGTAGTGTACTCAGTTACTGTGTCACCTTGTAGGATATGCAGACTTGTAACGTCCATGGAAAAGGACATTAGCTTGGCATGTGTTTTATTGTGTCATGACGGTATTACGTGTAAGTGAAGTATGTGACAAACATCCCGAATTTACAGTCATGTTAGATTTATAAAAGTGAGAATGAGACCATTCTAGCACTAGCTTGTTCAGATGTGCACCAAGCTATCAAAATGAATCTGCTCTATGAACACACCATTTACAACATCTTTGCACTAAACAGTTTTAAAGGGTTGCTTCAAATTATTATATTTTCACATTGTCATTTTAAGACGTTTGCAATAATTTGTAAATGTTTCTGAGTTATGTTGCCCCAATTGAATTTGAATCATTGTTCTCCCTGTCCCAATCTACTAGCACATATAATGTCAGGTAGAATCCTAGTTGACTACTGCTTTCAAGTACTTCCCGATTCCAAAGAAATCAGGATGAGGTTTCAAACTGTAAAAGTTGAAGGGAACAGAGTGGTGAAAAGGAGACGACAATAATGGTTTTATGCTAGTTACAGCTGTGTGGCTTAATTGCAATCACATTATACATGCCAGGTACCATAAAACACTCCATAATATACAGTATAGATATTATTGCTTTTTATAGCATACATTCATACAGTTTAGTTCATTCTTGTTGTGTTTATTTTTTCCTCTTCTGCCATAAAATATTAATTGGGCTCCATTGGAGGCTTTCCATCCTAAAATGAAATGTTAAACGATCAGTTCTCTTAAATACCACTGTGTTATGTACATAAACACGCACAGGCGATGCTTCTTTCAACAACATATTTATTACACTCGCTCTGACTCTTGAACATTCACTCAATTTCCGGCAGTTAGACTCAGTGTTAAAACATGCAGTACAAAATGCAGTACGATAGCCGTAAAGCAGTAATTCAACAGCAACTGCTGTGAAACCAAAACAGATTAAACAGTGGCTGACTACAATGCAGTCAGTACTAAACATCAACACACATAACATTTCCTCCCCTTCCCCAGTTCAAGTGTGAAAGGAAGTGTCAAAGTCCTGATAACGGGTAGGTCTGTGGCGCAGCCTACTCGTACACTGTATGTGGGGGCTGGATGGAGAGGGAAACACCGCTCATGTGGTTCTTTTCCGTTATGGTCACTGGTAGGAAAACTATTGAAAGTTAGGGCTGGTCCCTCCTCAGAAGCAGAAGGAGGGCTGACCTTCCTCAGCCTGTTAGCATGCCAACTAGACCCATCATGGAGTTGAAAAGTGGCTGGACTCGAACGTGTGGTGATGCACATTGGTGAAGACCACCGTGGTTGCAGTTTGTTGGTGCGGCGAGGCTTCCTTATTCTAACCCAGTCCAGTTCCTGTAGGAGTGGAGGTTTCACTCTATGCACTTTTTCAAACATTTGTTTCATTGTCAGTTGACATTTTGTCACTGTAGCTCTGGTCAGAGGAGGTGCAGGAAGTGAACTGGGAGGGCAAAGCCGATCTAGTGACAACTGTAGCTCATGGCCCAACATAAGAAATGCAGGAGATGTCCCTGTGGCGGTATGTTTAGTGGCTCTGTAGTGTAGGAGTGTCTTCAGCATAGCTGTGTCGAACTTATAGCCTTGTGCTAGGTGAGCGCGGATGCCATTTTTCAAGGACTGGTTAAATCTCTCAACTCCTCCGTTCGTTTGGGGATTGTAAACTGCAGTCTGGATGTGTTTGATGTCCTTATTCTTCAGATAGGAGTTAAAGTCTGCTGAAATAAATTGGGGCCCTTTGTCAGTAGTGATAACAAGGAGCAAACCCCAGAGAGCAAATGTCCAGGATTTGCAGTATCACTTGTGTGGTAACTGAGGCAACTGGATATACTTCTGGCCATCAGGAACCGCTGATGAGAGGGCATGCTGTGAAGTTCCCACAAACATCTATCTGCAAGTGTTCCCAAGGTGACTGCGGCCAGGGCACTGGCTGTAACAGGGCTGTAGGTGGCTGTCTGGACTTCCCACTGATAAGGCATGCTGTGCAGTCCTTGACGAGGAGCTTGATTGCTTTGTCAATGCCAGGCCACCATACCAGATCTCTGCATCGCTGCTTCATCTTTACAACTCCCAAGTAGCCCTCATGCGCCATCTGTAGCACCCGGCCAGTAACTCAGTGGGTACCACATTTCTGTGGCCCCTTGCAGACGTCACCCCAGCAGGACAGCTCATTCCGCACCCAATGGTATGCTGCGGCCAGCATTACCGTTTTTTTTTAACCTCTGGCAGTTTACCGCTTACCTTTGTACCATTTCAGGTTATTCACTGGACTGCTTAAATTTCAATAAAAAAAATGGAAAAATGGGGGTGTTCTAAAACTTTTGACCGGTAGTGTATATATATATATATATATATATATATATATATATATATATATATATATATAAACCAGAGATTAAAAACCAGATATTAAATTCTACCGAGGTCAAACTTTTTGAAGTTAGCTGGCAGTATAAATGACTGCTTGGTATTTAATATTCAATCTCCAAATCTATGTTACACGGCAAACCAACAGAGAAAATTAAGGTGTATTTTGTAGTTTACCAGAATTTTTACATAAGCATCAGCATTTATGATGTAAAAAACCCCTCAAAAAACAAAAAAAACAACCGAGGATACCACCTCGGTGTTCTCATAGCTAGTTACGGCCATGTCTACAGCTGAGGCATAGTTCACCCACACTAGTCTCTATAAATCGCCATGGATTTAAAGGTGTCTGCTAAATAAACAAATAATAATAATAATAATAATAATAATAATAATAATAATAATAATAATAATAATAATAATAATAATAATAATAATTCAGGGGTTACAGTTTTATTCAATGGCTTTCGGTGATGTACTTGGTATCTCAACACCAGAAAGAAATTGAAAAGTAAAAACATCTACTCCTTGGGTCCTTTTTTTCCAGAATGATTGAGTCGATTCGTACTATTATCCAAAAAAAAAAAAAAAAAGCACAGGATTTTCCATGAATAATACCACATGAGACTTAAAATGCAATGTAAACATAACACAGTAATTTGTCTTGTTATACTTTTTAAAAATACATTCTAACAATTTTGTTAAGGCAATTGTTCAGAGCGCCTTGGAGCATATGGGGTCCTTTTCCACGTTGTCAGTGAAACTTGTGTTGACCGTCCTTTGCAGTTAGAATGTGGCTAAAAGTTTATTGAACAAAATGTATCATGTATATTATCGAAACAAACCCATACATCGATAAAATATCCGACAGGATAGATACACCTGAGCTGTCGATCATTTATTTCATAAGCTATGTCTTTAAAACGATACCTGTTTCTGCTGTGTCGGGTTCCATACCGGGCAAGCTGTCTCCGCAGCACCGTGCTCGGTAAGGGCAGCGTAGGGGCTCTGGCTGTACAGCGACACTATACTGGCGAGACCGGCGCTTCTTGCTACATCTCCTGCCGAAATTCATTTTCAACCAGCGCCTCCAAACCTCCAAATACTTCTCTCTTTGTACCACTGCACGTAAAAGATACCCACAACAGAGAAGGATCGATCGGAGCAGAGCTCACCCAGAAGCTAGATAAAAGTAAGGCGTTGAGATTTGAGTACACAGCACTATAGTATTATTATTATTATTATTATTATTATTATTATGGGAATGGCCTGTAGTTGTCTACGACTGAAGGTGTTGTTTCCTTTACAATAGTGATCAGTCTTCAAATAATCACATTTTAGCATTTAGCCTAAACATGATTGGATTGTGGGTCACTGTAGTTTTTGTACATTTTTTTCATAATATACAGTTAATGTACAAATTGCATGTCTTTTGGGTGCAGTGTTATTGATGCAGTAGTATGTCTGGTGTGTCCCTTTTTTATTCAGGTGAAGTGCTTAAGGTTTTAAACAGATTCTACAAAAGGAAGGAAATGCAGAGACTGGCTGCAGAGAATGGTTTAGATGGTAAGAAAATGAAGTAAACTTGTAGCTGCAAAATGATTACCTGTTTTAAAATAAAAATAATAATAATAAAAACAGGTCACCATGACCTACACCTACCACTTGAGTTGCAGATCATATAATATAACCCTAAACCTCTCATCTGAAGACAGACACTTTATCCCCTAATCCACAAAGCTGGGGCTGAAGCAGTTTACTGGTCACGTCTTGTGAACTAGTTTCAGGGTGTTCTGACAAGATATGAAGGGTTATGACAGTTTTCTCAAACTTCTATTACTTTTTGTAAATTTGGTTTCAAGTCTTGTAATAATAATTATTACCCATTTATACAGTTGGGCTTTTACTGGAGCAATCTAGGTAAAGTACCTCGCTCAAGGGTACAGCAGCAGTGTCTCCCACCTGGGATTGAACCCACGACCCTCCGGTCAAGAGTCCCAAGCCCTAACCACTACTCCACCTGCTAAGGCATACCAATATATTTTGAAGCAATAGGGTCTGAGTTGGGTAAACCCAGTGGGTTCTGCATTTAGCCTATTCACAGCATCTCCCGTGTGGAAATTCAGTAGTCAACAACAGAGCCATCCATTACTTACCAGTTGAGATTAAATGCATTAATCTGCATAGTAGTGCAATCGAAATAGCCAGTAGTTTGTGCACTTTCTCACTGATGTACTCCCTGTCTATATATACTTAGTTTGAAACAGCTCACAAAAAATAGGAAACCAGCAATAGAGAAAAAGTCATGTAATTTTTGACAATGGGTAACCAAAATCTGAAAAGTTTAAAGCCGCATCCACACTGGAAGCGAGTGAATAATTTAGAAGTCACTGCAGTCAAATTGAGTATCCACACCAGCAGCGAGCGACGTCGCTTTGAGAAAATTTTGCGTCGCTAAAATAGAACCTGTTTCTGTTTTTTTTTTCGTCGCGCAACTGGAATGAAACTGACCAATCAGAAGCAAGGTTATCACCCTTGACACACGTCAAACACACACCTCAAAACAAGTCTGAAAACAAGTTAATCATTTTGTGTAGTACCAGTCGTGGCTTGCAGATGGTGCATTTAGCAGCACTGAGACATTTTCTTTCCGATTATTCAAGTTGCATAAAAATAGGTTTATTAATAAGCAAAAATAAACCGGACCGTGTTACAACCTGGAATTAAAATTGATTTAATTAGGATTTTTTGTCACTGATCTACACAAAATAGTCCATAATGTCGAAGTGGGGAAAAAATCTACATATTTTTCAAAATTATTTACAAATAAAAAACGGAAAAGTCTTGATTGCATAAGTATTCACCCCATTTGCTGTGACACCCCTAAATAAGCTCTGATGCAACCAATTGCCTTCAGAAGTCACATAATTAGTTGAATGGAGTCCACCTGTGTGCAATTAAAGTGTCACATGATCTCAGATTAAATACACTACTTTGGGCAGCATTTGATTTTTTCAGTGTACCGATGACAATAACAAATTTAGTGAAAGCCTATTTTGGAGATTTGCAATTCAGTTTTTCAACTTCAGAATTCAGCACTACATGGCAATGCCTAGAGGTTGGAATAATGGCAGGATGCACCATTTCTCCACTGGCTTTTACCATGGCAATGGAAGTAATCATTAGGGCATCAAAATGGGTAGTAGGAGGAGAGCGCTTGGCTTCTGGAATGCGACTACCACCAATTCGAGCATACATGGATGACATGACAACCATGACTACAACAGTAGCCTGCACTAATCGATTATTGGGCAAATTAACCAATAACATTGAATGGGCACGAATGCAATTCAAGCCCACTAAATCAAGGAGCATCTCTATAATTAAAGGCAAAGTAGTAGATAAAACATTCTTCATTAATGGTGAGGCAATACCAACAGTGTCTGAGAAGCCAGTGAAGAGTCTTGGGAGATGGTACGACGGGGATCTAAAGGACACAGTTCGTGTGGGAGAAGTTAGACAACAAGCAGTGGAAGGGTTGAAGAGCATAGACAGCTGCGCTCTACCAGGTAAACTAAAACTCTGGTGCTTTCAGTTTGGTCTACTGCCGAGGTTGCTGTGGCCACTGACTGTGTACGAGGTTTCTTTGACAACAGTAGAGAAGCTGGAAGCTTTAATCAGTTCATACATCAGGAAATGGTTGGGAGTTCCACGCTGCCTCAGCAGAGTGGGACTTTATGGTAAAGGAATACTGCAGCTACCAGTCTCTGCTCTAACCGAGGAGTTTAAGTGCGCCAAGGTCAGACTGGAAATGACATTAGTAGAGTCACGCGATAAATGCGTAAGGGAGGCAGCACCTGTGTTGAAAACTGGAAGAAAGTGGGCGG
Source organism: Acipenser ruthenus (assembly GCF_902713425.1). Lineage (NCBI taxonomy): Eukaryota > Metazoa > Chordata > Actinopteri > Acipenseriformes > Acipenseridae > Acipenser > Acipenser ruthenus. The sequence continues at coordinate 20,160,314 of NC_081195.1, forward strand.
CAAAGAAAGCTGTGGAAGATGCAAAGGCTGCCCTTCGAATTGGTGATATCATGGGGCAAGTTCAGCATGGAAGAGGGGGTCTTGGTTTCAGTTCAACTCCTCCTACATGGCACAAGGCGGCCCCAGCTCAAAGGAGGAAGCTGGTAGTCAACGAGGTGCAAAAGCAGGAGGAGAGGATGAGGTGTATAAAGGCCATTTCCCAGGCCAAGCAGGGAGAATGGATGAGATGGGAGAGTGTGGAACAACGCAAGATTGGCTGGAAAGACCTATGGTCAATGGAACAGAGCAGGATCAGTTTCCTCATCAGGTCAACATATGATGTTCTCCCATCACCACAGAACCTAAACCTCTGGGTAGGAGAGGATCCCTCATGTCCTTTGTGTTCATCACCTGCAACATTAAGGCACATTTTGACAGGATGTAAGGTGGCTCTTAGCCAAGGACGGTTTACTTGGCGCCATGACCAGGTGCTGCGATGTTTGGCCTTAGCATTGGAAGACAAGCGTAACATGACCAATAAGTTGTCACCTGTTCCATCAAAACATTACACACAAAAGACAACATTCCTCCGCCCAGGAGAGCAACCACCAAGAAAAGGTGTTAAAACCAATTCTCGCCCAGGACAACTGGAAGCTGCTAGAGACTGGAAAATGCTGGCAGATGTTGGTCAACGGCTTATTTTTCCACCTGAGATTGCCACCACTAACCTTCGACCAGATATTGTCTTGTGGTCTGGATCAGCATGCCTTGTTCACCTGGTAGAGTTAACAGTGCCATGGGAGGATGCTGTAGATGAGGCGTATGAGAGGAAGAAACTGCGGTATGCTCAACTAGCCACTGAAGCGGAACAGCGAGGATGGAGAGTTCGGGTTTACCCAGTGGAAGTGGGTTGTTGAGGATTTGTGGCACACTCTACAACCCGGTTTCTCAGAGACGTCGGATTCAGTGGCCAAGAGTTGCGTCGCACAGTGAAGAACTTATCTGAAGCAGCAGAGAGGAGCAGCAACTGGCTGTGGTTGAGACGGAAAGATTCTGGCTGGGGACAGGTAAGTAAGCTGGGCTGAGTTGAGTGGGGGACGGAGGGGGGTGATGCTGGGACGCCAGAATCACCGTCGAGCCCTCTTGAGGTGTCGTGGGCTAGTCGACGAAACACTGAGGATGGAAGGTGCCCACTTGAAAACCCCAGAGATGTACCCTACTTAGCTCAATCCAGACGGTTGTCATGCTGATGCGCTGGGGAGGCCGCACTTTGGTTGATCCCCGGAGCCAGCATCGCAGCCGTTGTGTGTGCTGATGCGCCAGGGAGGCAAAATAAGCTGATCCCTGGAGCCAGCATTACATTTCAGCCATTAACACCAGACAGAAGGATATCTACATCATCATATGGAAGGAAACGTAAATGGATGGAGACACATATGGATCACATTAGTTTACTGTAAAGCTACGTCTTAGTTGGTGCTTATCTTGGCGAGAGCCGAGTTCAAATCAGCATGAAGTTTTAACATCTACTCTCGTGTAATGGAAATCACCTGTTTCTGGAAGGCCCCAGAGTTTGTTAAAGAGCATATCTAATTAAACAGCATCATGAAGACCAAGGAGCTATCAAAACAAGTCTGGGATAAAGTTCTGGAGAAGCACCAATCAGGGTTGGGTTATAAAAAAATATCCCAAACTTTGAACATCCCCCGGAGCACAGTTAAATCCATTATTAAAAAATGGAAAGAATATGGCACAACCGCGACTCTGCCTAGAGAAGGCCGTCCACCAAAACTCAGTAACCAGGTAAGGAGGGCATTAGTCAGAGAAGCAACCAAGAGGCCAGTGGTAACTCTGAAGGAGCTGGAGAGATCCACAGCTGAGATGGTAGAAACTGTCCATGGGACAACTATAACCCGGACGCTCCACAAAGCTGGGCTTTATGGAAGAGTGGTGAGAAGAAAGCCATTGCTGGAAAAAACCCATATCAAATCCCATTTGGATTTTGCCAAAAGGCATGTGGGAGACACAGCAAACATGTGGAAAAAGGTTCTCTGGTCGGATGAGACCAAAATTGAGCTTTTTGGCCTTAGCGCAAAACGCTATGTGTGGCGCAAAGCCAACACTGCTCATCACCCTGAGAACACCATCCCCACAGTGAAGCATGGTGGTGGCAGCATCATGTTATGGGGATGCTTTTCATCGGCAGGGACTGGGAAACTGGTCAGGATTGAGGGCAAAATGGATGGAGCCAAATACAGGGAAATTCTAGAGGAAAACCTGTTTCAGTTTGCAAGAGACCTGGGACTGGGGCTGAGGTTCACCTTCCAGCAGCACAATGACCCTAAACACACAGCCAAAGCTACACTGGAGTGGTTTAAAAACAAGAACCTGAATGTCTTAGAATGGTCCAGTCAAAGCCCAGACCTGAATCCAATTGAGAATCTGTGGCAAGACTTGAAAATTGCTGTTCACCAACGGTCCCCATCCAACTTGACAGAACTTGAGCAATTTTGCCAAGTAGAATGGGCAAAAATTGCAGGATCCAGATGTGCAAAGCTGGCAGAGACTTACCCAAGAAGACTTACAGCTGTAATTGCTGCCAAAGGTGCTTCTACCAAGTATTGACTCAGGGGGTTGAATACTTATGCAAGGCACTGTATGTGTATGTGTGTGTGTGTGTGTCTATATATATATATATATATATATATATATATATATATATATATATATATATATATATATATATATAGATATATATATATAGATATATAATTAGGGGTGAAAATATATATATATAATTAGGGGTAAATACAAAATAATAATTGGTCACTCTAAATTAAAAATAAATAAATAAATAAAAATGTGATCCTATTTTTTTGTTGTTGTTGTCCAAGAATGCTGTCACCAATGTCATAGGATCCAAGTAACACTTTTATATAGTGCTATAGATGCAACAAACAGTAAGTATAAAACAAGGCACAGATAAGAACATCAGATTGAAGTTGGTATTTCAGGTTCGGTACTCCGATTAGGACTAGAGGGTATGAATAGAAGCTGAAGAACAGGACAAGGTAGGCAGCTCCTGCAACCCAGTAGAATAATCTGTGCCTGGAGTGAGAAAACCCTGAACAGCTCAAACAGTGGAAGCCTTGCTGTATTTCCATCTGTAACAGGGCGAGGTGCCCTGTACATTGATTTTAGAACGGGGTGGGGTCCCCCTCCGCCCCTGTATTACTTTGTATTTGTTTTGTATTATTATTATTATTATTATTATTATTATTATTATTATTATTATTATTGTTTATTTATTATATTTGACGGCGAGGCGCCGTGTGACGTGTTGTATTATGATTTATTTATTGTAAATATGACGGCGAAACGCCGTGCGGCTTTGATTATTTTTAAAACGTGTTCTGGCAGAGGCGAGATTGGTGCTCGTCCTCTGCCAGGAATAATTAATAAACTCGTGCAGAAGGTGGCCATCTCCCGAATTAAGTGATTAATTTTGTTGCTAATCGGGAGATGGTCACCTGAATATAAAAGCCTGCAGCTCTCGGCACTCGTGGTTGGTGTACGAGAGGAGCATAGGGAGTTCAGAGGAGGAACGAGCAGCGAAGAATCAAAGAGCTAAAACGAAACTAAACTTACCGTAGGTTCAGTGAAAGCGATTGCCCAGCCTGTTTGTTTGGTGTCCGTGATTATTTTTGGTTTAATTTTTATTTTGCTCTGTGAGCACAGTTTCTTTTTGTTAAAATAATTAATTTATTTTTGTTATTTGTAACTAAAACGGCGCACCGCGTCTTTATTATTTACTTTAAACTGCAGTGCCTGGTGTCAGTGCTTTACCTTCCTGCATCTGCCACACGATCCCATCAACATTTATTATGTTGTTCAAAATCTAACGCTATATCACATTTTTGTCTTTTCTGGTATTCCTAATCCAGTACAATTAGGCTCAGTAAACAAATTGGATTATTTTGAATTTCCTTCAACTTGTAGAATAATGTTATTTTCATGTTGGCTTTCTTTACTAAACATGTTTTCTGTTTCTTTCATGTAGACAGCTGGCCTGCACCCCACTGCTGACCAAATTGAAATGTTTGCCTACCATCTGCCAGATGCGACTATATCAAATCTGATTGTAAGTTCTGAGATGGCAGCAAGCATATTGTGCCACTTAAACACAAAACATTGGATTTCTTAACAATCCTATAGAACATTCCTGCAATGCTATACTTTAAACTTGTGATAAGAATCTTACACAGTCTTTGTCAAATAGAGCACCCCTTAGGTTTCCTAAAATAGAATAGATTAGGTTATAAAACTGTCACTTGCAACTTCATTGTGTTTCCAGTGTGTCCTGTTTACAATACCTTGTGAAAAAGAAGTTGTAAGAAAAGTTTTATCATGGTAGATAGCTATCCAATACCATGTATATACCAAAAATGTCATGAGCAGAGGGAACGACATAGAACACATCCCACACACACCCCCGACAAGTAATCTCTCTCTTCTCTCTCTTCTCTCTTTCTTTCTCTCTCTCTCTCATGATTAGTGTTTATCATGTAAAATATTTGTAAATGACTCGTGTTTTATTCTATGTATATAGATTACCTCAATATGATCTTTAATCAAATAAACTAGCTAAAAATGGACTCCAGTAAATTATGCAACTATCTCAGTTTTCAACTTTATCAATAAATAACTCAGGATAGTCATGTTTTTATAAAAGTGTTTTTTTCCTTCCCCTGCAGGATATTTTTGTGAGTTTGTCACAAGTGGATGGTCTGTACTTCGTCTGCAACATTGACGACTTTAAGTTCCTAGCAGACATGATCCAGCACATCCCTTTGAACTTGAGATCCAGATATGTGTTCTGCACCGCACCGATCAACAGGAAACAGCCCTTCGTCTGCACTTCATTTTTAAAGGTGTGTTTACAGTGAAACACAAATAAGCTCGATTGTCAAAATTCCGGATGTATAGAACTTAAAAAACAGTATTGTTAATGAGGTTCATCAGCAACCTGGAAATCTCAGCATTCTATCACTACACCTTTTAAATGTAATACAGTATATCCCTAGACCAGGGGTTATTAAACTTTTTCAGTTCGTGACCCCTTTTTTGAACAACCCGCGGCCCCCAATTTCCGTGTAAGTAAAATTTAAACATACACAGCTGTACAAATTTATGATTTCAAAACATTTAAATCACACACTTTAAAGGTGCATTGGCAGTCAAAGACTAATTTTCAACTTAAAAAAAGCAAAATGCACAATGTATCCTAACTTTTCAGTGTGATGGGTGCACCTGCTTTTCAGACGAGCCTCTATGCTGGTAATACACATTCGCAGATCATCTTCAACATTAAGACGGGTACAGTATTTGCTTTTGATTGCAACCAGATAAAAAAAAAATGCTGACTCACAAAAGCATGTCGATGCAAAAGGCACAAGCACTTTCATGGCTTCTCATTCTGAGTATTCCATGCGCAGAGATAACTAAAAATCACAAAGTAATTGTTTTGGAAAAATGAGCTTCAGGATATTATCGCATAATAAATCCACAAGTTTGTCCTGTACTGCATTTTTAACAGCATCTTCTTCAAATGGCTTTCTTATCCAAGAGCTTCCTGTTGCTGTAACTTGAGGAAAATAATGCCGCAGCTGGTTTTGTAGGACTTGCAAGTGCGACAGGATGATGTCCTTTATCTTCAACTCACAGAATTAATTTTCTCTCATGAAATCTGCCATTAGAGAGAAAGTTTCAAAACTGCCATCCTGCATGCGTGAACACCAGATATTATGCTTTTGAATGAATGCTTCGATCTTGTTATTCATGAAAAGAAGGTTCGTGTCACATGCTTGTAGACTTGTTGAGTTCATTGAGCCGATCGAACACATTTGCGAGATAAGCATGGATTGCAAGCCACTGTGAATCTTGGAAAAGTCCAGCATAAGGAAATCATTGTTTCTCGAGAAAAAACATTGCTTCTTGTCTCCGCTCAAACAAACGTTTAAAAAAACCCTCCACAGGAAAGCCGTCGTACTTCAGTATGAAACAGCATTTGTTCAGAACCCATTTCTTCGCAAACGTGCATTAGTGCCTTTGGTGAAGTTCACCACTTTTACAGCCATATCAAGCACCTTGTGAAGATTAGCAGGCATATTCTTGCAGCTAAAGCTTACGATGTATTGAACGAGTCCAAGTAGCATTGCGTGCAACATGCTGAATTCGAGTCACCAGACCACTGTTCTGTTCTTTCCCGTCATAGCTCTGGCACCATCAGCACATACACTAATACACTGCTCCCAATTCAGCCCAGCATCTTTATAACTGCCTCAGAAAACATGTCATGAATGCTTTCCCCAGTAGCTCGACCTGAAAGTGAACGATAAAACAATACATCCTCCTGCACGGATCCGTTGCAAATGTATCTTACAAAAGCTAAGAGCTGTGCAGCCCCCTGGCACATCAGTCGATTCATTGAGCTGGATAGCAAAAAAGTTTTTAACTTTCATGTAAAGGGGTATAACTTTGAATTTACTTGAGGAATCAGGTCCCAGCATAATGATTGCCATGGCAGCAGCACATGGCGCTATAGTGATTCAGCAGTGGTGTGGGATTTACCGCTTTTTGCTATCCTTAAAGCCACCATGTAGGACACACGAAGAGCTTTAGTATTCACACTGCTTGCTTGAAAATGACATTCTGTTGTTTTTTCAGATTTCACTAACCTCCCCTTTAAAAAACAATTGGTTTGTCCTTCAGGGAAGGATGCTTGGTTTTGAAATGACGGCGTATTTTTGAAGACTTCTTCATAGTTTTATGAAGCACGTATTTCACCACAAAGAACACACTGCGGGTGCGGGTTAATCACGGATCCAGCTTATGTACCGCAGCTCAATATACTTTTGAAACGTGACTTCAATGCTCACATTCCTCACTGGCCGTCTTAGAAGCAGGCTTTTTCAAAAAACGATCCATATTATTACACAATGTAGTTCGCTAATACTGAAACTCGTACACAAAAAAGCTTGTCTTTAAGAACATAAGAACATAAGAAAGTTTACAAACGAGAGGAGGCCATTCAGCCCATCTTGCTCGTTTGGTTGTTAGTAGCTTATTGATCCCAGAATCTCATCAAGCAGTTTTTGCATTTTCATATGAGATGAACTCTTCTTTGCTTCACTGATTGACTCCTCTTTTATGTTTACCAGAATAATCATTGTGAAATGTCAAGGAAAGGACCACATAATTGTCATACCCAATTCTAAAGAGACTCCCCATTCACCCTTCACAGCTTAGTGTGTAACCTCCAAATTGTGACAAAGTAACTTCTGATTATGTTTAGTTATAGGCGGGACCCACCGATATGAAAGAAGAAGGAGAAAGTCGAAAGTATTAATTAATAGTAATATAGGGAGGACGTTATGTTTTTTGTAAGTCGATGTGCATAAGGTGAAAAAAAATAAGCACCAAATCCTTTGTGACCCCCTTCAGACATCTCCGTTACCCCCAGTTTGAGAACCCCTGCACTAGACATTCAGTACTCCTGTGAGGAGAGATTGTATGAATTTTTGAAGACTTCTTCATACTTTTATGAAGCACGTATTTCACCACAAAGAACACACTGCGGGTGCGGGTTAATCACGGATCCAGCTTATGTACCGCAGCTCAATATATTTTTGAAACGTGACTTCAATGCTCACATTCCTCACTGGCCGTCTTAGAAGCAGGCTTTTTCAAAAAACGATCCATATTATTACACAATGTAGTTCGCTAATACTGAAACTCGTACACAAAAAAGCTTGTCTTTAAGAACATAAGAACATAAGAAAGTTTACAAACGAGAGGAGGCCATTCAGCCCATCTTGCTCGTTTGGTTGTTAGTAGCTTATTGATCCCAGAATCTCATCAAGCAGCTTCTTGAAGGATCCCAGGGTGTCAGCTTCAACAACATTACTGGGGAGTTGGTTCCAGACCCTCACAATTCTCTGTGTAAAAAAGTGCCTCCTATTTTCTGTTCTGAATGCCCCTTTATCTAATCTCCATTTATGACCCCTGGTCCTTTTTTCTTTTTTCAAGTCAAAGAAGTCCCCCGGGTTGACATTGTCTATACCTTTTAAGATTTTGAATGTTTGAATCAGATCGCCGCGTAGTCTTCTTTGTTCAAGACTGAATAGATTCAATTCTTTTAGCCTGTCTGCATACGACATGCCTTTTAAACCCGGGATAATTCTGGTCGCTCTTCTTTGCACTCTTTCTAGAGCAGCAATATCCTTTTTGTAACGAGGTGACCAGAACTGAACACAATATTCTAGGTGAGGTCTTACTAATGCATTGTAGAGTTTTAACATTACTTCCCTTGATTTAAATTCAACACTTCTCACAATATATCCAAGCATCTTGTTAGCCTTTTTTATAGCTTCCCCACATTGTCTAGATGGAGACATTTCTGAGTCAACATAAACTCCTAGGTCTTTTTCATAGTTCCCTTCTTCAATTTCACTATCTCCCATATGATATTTATAATGCACATTTTTATTGCCCGCATGCAATACTTTACACTTTTCTCTATTAAATGTCATGTGCCATGTGTCTGCCCAATTTTGAATGCTGTCTAGATCATTTTGAATGACCTTTGCTGCTTCAACAGTGTTTGCCACTCCTCCTATTTTTGTGTCGTCTGCAAATTTAATGAGTTTGCTTACTATATCAGAGTCTAAATCATTAGTCTAAATCTTTGTAAAATGGTCACTCAGTTTTTGCATTTTCATATGAGATGAACTCTTCTTTGCTTCACTGATTGACTCCTCTTTTATGTTTACCAGAATAATCATTGTGAAATGTCAAGGAAAGGACCACATAATTGTCATACCCAATTCTAAAGAGACTCCCCATTCACCCTTCACAGCTTAGTGTGTAACCTCCAAATTGTGACAAAGTAACTTCTGATTATGTTTAGTTATAGGCGGGACCCACCGATATGAAAGAAGAAGGAGAAAGTCGAAAGTATTAATTAATAGTAATATAGGGAGGACGTTATGTTTTTTGTAAGTCGATGTGCATAAGGTGAAAAAAAATAAGCACCAAATCCTTTGTGACCCCCTTCAGACATCTCCGTTACCCCCAGTTTGAGAACCCCTGCACTAGACATTCAGTACTCCTGTGAGGAGAGATTGTATGAATTTGTAAAGCCACTACCAAAGCTTCTACTGCTACCAACTCTTGAACCATTTTCAGAGAGTTTAGTGAGCTGCAAAGAACTAGTTTCACTTATGTGAGGAGGGAAAAGATTAAACTGGTCAGGTGGCTCAGTGAGCTGTTAAGTCCACAAGTCGCAGGCGACATCCGAGACACATCAGTAGAATAAATAGACCATTTGTTATAACCAGTCCCTATGGTCAGTGCCAGCAATGGATGTGATCTGCTAGCATCCATGAACACTTCAGGGTGCATGAAGGCAAGGTGTGTGCTGATTCACATTATGTTTCTCTATAAGATTAATAAATAAATACTAAGCTAAAGAGGTTAAATTAATTATTGGTATGAAATCAAAAAGGGGTTAAGAATAGTCTAGATTTTTCAAAATCAACTGTATCCAACTAAACAAAACCAACTTCTTGGTGGTATGAGTTTTTGTTAGTCCAAAGTAGCAACTTTATAATGTCATAATTACACATATTTGTAGTGATTGCTAAAGCATCAGAAAGCCAAATTGTTCAGACCGGCCCTTATTAACCATCCTTCTCATACTTCTGAACCTTCAAACAGATTATTCTAAGACTGCAAGTCCTTTTTGCATACCAATTACAATTTGTTTTTGGTAAGTTTTGTCTGAGAAAATTCAAAGACACTGTTGTAAGGCACAAAGGACAGTTATTGTTATTTTGTACTGGGAATGTGTAACAAAAAGCAACTAGAACAGTGTTTGCCCAACGCTAAAAAACATCCCAAAGCAGGCTTACAAATGATTGCATTCATAGTAATTGGTGTATTGGGAGAGATCTGCATTTCTTTGTGTTTTGTTCCCCCACCATTACAAAGGCATGTACAGAAGTTTAACATCATTCCAACAGACATCATATTTATTTAATTCAGGAATTTGGATCACGACTGGAAAATAAATGAATACATTTTTAAAAAATCACATCCATGTAAATAAAAAGAACCACCTAAACTTAAAGTAAATTATGTAAATATAGTTGTGCAGGACTTATGAATAACCCTGTTGAGTCTGTAAATCAGCATTCATTTGATCACATTCCCTGTATTATTTCTGGCCATCGTATTATGTTCCTTTCTTTTTAGTTCTGCAATCCAAGAAGACTGACCTGCAATGCTTGTTTTTTAGTTTGCCAGGCAGTTCAGTCGAGATGAGCCCTTGACCTTTGACTGGGTGTGCCGCCATGTCCGCTGGCCACTGGTTGCCCCCCGGAACATCAAGGACCTGGTGCACCTGGAGGCTGTTCACCTCACACTGGACCTCTACCTCTGGTTAAGGTATTCACACTCATGAAACTCGCTCAGTTGTGTTTGATTTGCCAGTTCATTTTACAAGGTGTCCCATAAGAAAGGCATCGTTGGCAGTATCTTATGCCGGTTAGGATATTCACCGCATTGACTGTCTGCACCACACATCAAAGTGACCTGAATTAATTTCTCTTTACTTAATGACATTTCACACCTAGGCGCCAGACAGCCTATAACAATTATGCCTATGATGCTTGACTTCTAGGACGCCCTGTGTTATGTCTTTAGGAATGTTGTCATAGCTTTTCAGTTTTTTGTATGGCAACTCAAGGTTAACAAGGGAGTTTGTGGGTGCCTATGTTAGACCTTGGGCCCCTTTTGCTAATAATATGATTGTTTTTACAGTATGGACACCTTATTGAGCTCTTGTAGGCTATTGCCCCTTTTCAAACACAGCACTGGCTACACTAGGAGTATTCCTCGATCTCGCCCTAGTAAGGCTGGCAGGGGAATTTATTTTTATATATGACAATAAATTACTGGCAGGTTCTGCAGAGTTTGGTGAGGAGCTGCCCTGTCATCCACATGTAAATGTAATGGTTAAATGAGTAGCAGGGAGCTACCAGCGTCGCAGGTAATTGTGGCAGATCTGCTTAGTGTGTCAGTCAGCACAATTGAGAACTTTGCCAGAAGAGCTGGAGCACCTGTGGGGGTGAAAAGAAGGCAGTTAAGCCACTGTTTTTTGTTTATTTTTTACAACAGTGTTCTTTTGTTTTTTTGTCTCTTCACAGATTTTATTTTTTTTGTTTTACAAAAGCATCTGTTTGGTTTTTATCTCTGCCTGCCTGCTAAAATGCCCTGCTTCAGTGACTCCTGTTTCCTGACCCATATAAACAGACAATTGACAAAGTTAATTACCAACATCCTTTCACAAGAGTTTGGATTATGCAATTCTATTTCTTTAACATGTTACATTTGATCTCTCTTTGTAGCTATCGGTTTATGGACATGTTCCCGGACGCTAACCTTATCCGTGACATCCAGAAAGAGCTGGACAACATCATTCAGTTAGGAGTGCGCAACATCACCCGGCTAATCAGAGCCTCTGAAACAAACTCCTCCTCCCTCACAGACGCCATCCCGGACGACGACATCTCTCTGCACAGGACCTTCCCCAAGGACAGGGGGCTGAATACAGAGGACTTGTCTGAGGCCAGGCAGCAAAAACAGGGACAAAGGAGAATCCATGGCTCCAAAATGCTGGGCTACAGGACATCTGACAGCCAGTCTGAGCAAGACGGATCCCTGAGCTCCAGGCTCGTGCAGGAGGGACTGTTGAGTACAGATTTGCTGGAGCAGTTGCAGAGGGAGTGGGCTGCTAGCCAGGCCAATGGGGGAGACCCCTGGAAAGAAACTGCGGGGAGCGGCAGAAAAGGCAACTGGAAAGGAAAGAAGAAAAATAAGTAAAACTGATTATTCTTAATATTATAGAGATACTTTATGTCATATGTTTTATATTATATGTTTGTATAATATTTTATTCCTTGCCTGTTTTATATCCGCGTGTGTGTTCATGCTGTATTGTTGTTTCTGCTTAGACCATTACAGTATTTACTAAGTATATTCAAGCAAACAAATGCCTTGCCAACCAAACTCAATTTTAGTTTGTTTAAAGAATGACCACCAGGAGGCGTTCAGCTGTATTTTCTGGCCCCTCTGAGGCTGTGATTTTTGTATAGTTTACATTTATTAACTCAGTAGTTACAGAACTTAAAATTCTAGGTTCTGTAAATTAGTAAACCTGGTAAACAGTGATGTAAGTAGAAAAAAAATACTATAGATAATGATTGAGAACACTCATAATAGGAGAATAAACAGGTAAGAAGTGAAATATTCAGAAATGTAGATGGTATAAACTAGCATAACTATTTAATTGTGATGGATTTTGTTAACTGTTTTATTATAAAATAAAATGTACGTCGATAGCTTTTTTTTATAATCCGGCAATACTGCTACCACAATAATAGGATCTGTGAAAGGGTTAATAAATGCCAATGATCTGTGTTTTGTGGTTGTTGATTTTAATATGAAAGTACATAACGCTGTAGTATAATAATCCACTGAGCCGCCCAGTCTGTAAAACATGCATTAATATTAGGAAAAGTAGATATAATTTTGTGTCTACTGTACAGTCTACTGCAAAGTTATAAAGGGTTTCTCATCATCTACAATAAATATGCGGCAACTAAAATTTCTGCAGAAGTGCTTTGACACGCATATAACTCGAGCTTCAGTGACCTTTAAACTGTGACTGAATCGGGCGCAGATGGTTTTAGCCTCTTGATCCCTGGGACAGCTTCTAGAAAACAATTAGCAATTTATAACGTATGGCAGTTACACTTAGACTTGGCCTTCTTTTTGGTATTTTGTAACATCGTCTTCATCACAATTTCTTCTTTTAAAATTCCACCTGCAGATTTTCAGTGCTAGAATTAGTCTTTCCTTTCACTCAAAGTTTTGCAAAAAGATAAACAATTCTAATAACATGTAGACAATTACAATGCTGTGTTATAAGATACAATTAGGCTTCTGTATTTAGATTATAAGAGGTTTGAAGTGAATGGATCGCTGAAGAAATTAAAGCTGCAAAAAGCTGAAAAGTATTTGCTGCTATCTTTCTACAAGTCACAGCTGCACGTAGAGTTGTTTCTTTGTAGACATTTCAAGACCGATGGTTATGCTATATCAGTTTGCCAAGGCCACATTTATTCTGCTGTTTTAGTTTTTTTTATATTTTCACATTTAAGTGTATTGTCTAGTTTATTTGATCTTTATTTATTGTCCGTTTCATTTAAATACAGCCTGCAACTTTACTAAACACCCCTCAAGTGGATTATTGATCTGTTTTTCTAGTTGCTACAGGAATCCACTGGTTAATGTTTCACAAGACGATACAAAGCAAGCATAGCCACTATCCTTTCATACTTTTTATTTCAAGCCTGCTATGATCCCAAAGGGTGCAGATTTGTTTGCATCCTGATATATTTAATAGGGGCTGGAAAAAATACCAGCTAAACTGTAGTTATAGGTCCACTATGTGGCATTGATTCAACTTAATGAGTCTGGAAGGTATTTCAATGGTTCTAAAGGTATACCTGACCACTTGTCATTGGTTATTGCTAGGGCTGTAAATCTACGTTTAATTGACAGCACGTTTAAATCCATTGTTAATCCGGTCGTTTAACTGTTTAAACGCCCATAAATGTAATGTTTCACTCATTTCATATTTTTATATTTTACTTTTCTATTTTACTTATTCAAAGCGCGTACCATATAGATCCACTTAAAGACAAACAATGGTAAACATAAAAGCATAAAGGAGGACTGTAAGTTAGCACTAAAATGTAATCTATTTTAATAGCATAAAAAAACATTCATAGTCGATTTTACAACGTACCATTTCTCCAGAAGCTCCATAAAAAGTGTATGTATCCAACATCAAAAAAACATTAAAAAACAACTCTATTTCAATTAAACTTAAAACACAGTGACAAGATTACATTTTTAGTTTTTCACATGTATATTGTTGGCAGTTTACATACCCCAAAGGAAATTTATAATTTTTAGAAATTTATCGAAAACAAATAATTATAGCAAAAATCTTTTGTAGCAAAAGTTTTGCTTTTGTGGATAAGGAAAAAGATGTCTACAATTATTTATCTCAACAATTTTTTTTGCAAAACTCCATAAATGCTAATTCAAAAGTATTCATACCCTTTGATGCTATGATAGTATTGTGTACAAGGTGCTAGAAATTTCAATATAATAATGCATAGAACCCCATGTTTTTCGCAAATACGAAATAACACAAAATAACATATAAAACGAAATGCTAATATAAAAAGAAATAATACGAAAAATCATTATAAAACAAACGGTGATATTTTTAAATTGTGAGGTTTATACAGAAAATACTTTTTAAATAAATACTTGCAATCGTAGTTGTCAAGACTCAGCTGTTACCATAGACACGGTCTGAAGGGAAACAGAAACTCTGACTAGCACTTGCACAGATGTGTAATTTGAAGCAAGAGATTTTAGTTTTTTATTTTTCTTAAAAATATTTCCCAACATAAAACCAATGTCACCTTACAATAATTGATTTTGAGTTTCAGTGTTTTAAAATAAAATATCAAACAGAATGAAATTTCAATGTACCATTTGTAATTCAGTAATATGAGAGAATTGGTCAGGGGTCTGAATACTTTTGCAAGACACTGTATATATACAGACGTGCTCAAATTTGTTGGTACCCCTCCACAAAAAACGAAGAATGCACAATTTTCTCTGAAATGACTTGAAACTGACAAAAGTAATTGGCATCCACCATTGTTTATTCCATATTTAATAGAAATCAGACTTTGCTTTTGATTTTTTATTCAACATAATATTGTAAATAATAAAACAAATGAAAATGTCATGGACAAAAATGATGGGACCGCTAACCTAATATTTTGTTGCACAACCTTTAGAGGCAATCACTGCAATCAAACGTTTTCTGTAGCTCTCAATGAGACTTCTGCACCTGTTAACAGGTAGTTTGGCCCACTCTTCCTGAGCAAACTGCTCCAGCTGTCTCAGGTTTGATGGGTGCCTTCTCCAGACTGCAAGTTTCAGCTCTTTCCATAGATGTTCGATAGGATTCAGATCAGGACTCATAGAAGGCCACTTCAGAATAGTCCAATGTTTTGTTCTTATCCATTCTTGGGTGCTTTTAGCTGTGTGTTTTGAGTCATTATCCTGTTGGAGGACCCATGACCTGCGACTGAGACAGAGCTTTCTGACACTGGGCAATACGTTTCGCTCCAGAATGCCTTGATAGTCTTGAGATTTCATTGTGCCCTGCACAGATTCAAGGCACCCTGTGCCAGGCGCAGCAAAGCAGCCCCAAAACATAACCGAGCCTCCTCCATGTTTCACTGTAGGTATGGTGTTCTTTTATTTGAAAGCTTCATTTTTTCGTCTGTGAACATAGAGCTGATGTGACTTGCCAAAAAGCTCCAGTTTTGACTCATCTGTCCAAAGGACATTCTCCCAGAAGGATTGTGGCTTGTCAATATGCATTTTAGCAAATTCCAGTCTGGCTTTTTTATGTTTTTCTTTCAATAGTGGAGTCCTCCTGGGTCTTCTTCCATGGAGCCCACTTTCGCTCAAAAAGCGACGGATGGTGCGATCAGAAACTGACGTACCTTCACCTTGGAGTTCAGCTTGTATCTCTTTGGCAGTTATCCTTGGTTCTTTTTCTACCATTCGCACTATCCTTCTGTTCAATCTGGGGTCGATTTTCCTCTTGCGGCCGCGCCCAGGGAGGTGGCTACAGTTCCATGGACCTTAAACTTCTTAATAATATTTGCAACTGTTGTCACAGGAACATCAAGCTGCTTGGAGATGGTCTTGTAGCCTTTACCTTTACCATGCTTGTCTATTATTTTCTTTCTGATCTCCTCAGACAACTCTCTCTCCTTTGCTTTCTCTGGTCCATGTTCAGTGTGGTGCACACACTGATACCAAACAGCACAGTGACTACTTTTCTCCATTTAAATAGGCTGAATGACTGATTACAAGATTGGAGACATGTGTGATACTAATTAAAGAAACTAATTAGTTTGAAATATCACTATAATCCAATTATTTATTATCTTTTCTAAGGGGTACCAACAAATGTGTCCAGGCCATTTTAGAATATCTTTTGTAGAATAAGCAATAATTCATCTCTTTTCACAGCTTCTTTGCTTTATTCTATGACATACCAAAGGCATGCAAGTATACATGATAAAATGGCTTTTAATGTCATCACTTTTCAGGAGGAATGAAGCATTATGTCAATGAGCTGTAAGGGTACCAACAAATTTGAGCACGTCTGTATATATTGTATTTTTATAGAGGGCATGGGCAGTATTTAATTTTTTAGTTTAATAAAAAAAAATATGTATGTAGATAAAAATTGATGTATAATATTATTGATATACATCTACTTTTGAGTTGTTTTATTAAAGTGTATCTGTAAGAAAGCAACATTTGTGAAAAATAAAACGAAAAATTATAAAAAATAAAACATTATTTCACAAGGCTCTAATAATGCAGAACCAAATTCTTGAAAAGTCTAGAAAATGCTGGATTGTAGGTGAACATTCTTAGAGAGTATAAAAGGGTTAGGCATAGGATGACTGCTGTCATTACCAATAAGTCAATATGGGGAAAAAGTAAAGAGCTATCTGAAGACCTTCCGGAAATGATTTATTGTCATAAAGCTGGAAAAGGATGCAAGAAGATTTTCCAAACATTTGAGTAGAAAGCGTCTCCAAGTACAAGTAGAAGAATTGTGAGGAAGGTATTCAAAGTGAATTGACTGCAAGTGGGACAGAGGGTTCCATTTCAACCATAGGTCAAGTATTGCATGGTGAAGGTCTCAATGGTCTCAGGCCAAGGAAAAAGCCACTCTTAGGAAAACATCACAAAGACAATCGCTTAAATTTTGCAAAACAGCATTTGATGGCAGTTCTGGTCAAAGGTTTTGTGGAGTGATGAAACAAAAATTGAGCTGATAGTTGTTATGTTTGGAGAAAGTCTGGTGAGGTGTACACAGAAAAGAACACCATACCTACTGTCAAGCATGGAGATGGTAATATCCTTCTGTGGGGCTGTTTTTCCTCTAATGACAGGAAATGTTGTTCCATAGCATACCAAAAGATATCATCTGAAACCCTCCACTACAAAACTTGGTTTAAAGCGCAACTGGACGTTCCAACGCAATGATCCAAAGCACACAATCTACTTCAGAATGTTTGCAGAATAAAATCACGGTTACGGAATGGCCTAGTCCCGATCTAAATGCAATTGAGAATCTGTGGTAGGAGTTGAAGGCTGTGCAAAGAGAAGTCCTCAGAATTGAAGAATGGTCAAAAAATCACTAACGAATCATGCCAAAAGTTCATTGACAAATATCCTAATCATTTACAAGAGATTATTATTGCTAAAGGTGCCTCAACTAGATACTAATTTTCCTTCTCAGGGTATGAATACTTTTGAATTAGCAATTTTAAATTTTTGCGAAAAAATTGCTGAAATAAATAACTGTAGACATCTATTTCTTGTAACTTCATCCATTGTTTATTTGTTTTCGAGAAATTTCTAGAAATTATAAATTTCCAAAACCTGGAATGTCATTTGCTTAACAATTAGTCACGTTAGGGACAGCCGATTGAAAAAACAGTTTGGACTACATGTTGCAATTTGGGTTGGTTGTCCAACTTTTTTATACTGTGTATTCTGACTTTCCTCATCACCAACCCAGTTCTTGTTCCTTACAGCCAGTTAATAAAGAAACTGATTTGGACACTTTGTGGTACATTAAATAATTGCACATGGCTATCATGTTTGGAAGCTTATAAAGGCTGTGTGACAGAAATATAATGAGTTCTGGTTGTAAATCTCCCTTCTGACCTGTGAGGGCGCTACGTAGTGAAATGGGAAGTCTTTGGACGGGCTGGCCTGACAGTTCATTTCCTGGGTTGGGAAGTCGGTCAGCCTGGAAGAAGGTGACACTCCGTTGCAGGAACGTATTGACCCGGAAGGTAAAGGAGGTAGCAGCTGCAGGCAATAGAGACAGCTGAAATCGTTTACCAAGGGGTCATGCGTGATAGCATAAAGGGGACAGAGAATCGTAAATCTTTTCTTTCGCCTGGTTTAAGAGACGAGGAACTGGAAGGACCGGGAGATTTTCCCAAAATAAAAATAAAGAGTTTGTGAGTGTTTTGTTTGTTTTGTCTGTTTAGTAACTGTGTTTTTGTTATATAGCACTAGACGGCTAAACAGGAATCCGGAGCTGTCGCCAAGGGCCGCACAAAACCGGATCAACATTGCACTACAGTCACGATTAACCACTTGTTCACAACTGTAGCACGTATTATATTGTACTTCACCACAAGCACTGAGAGCACTCACTTTGGACTTGTGATCGTGTGTGTGTCTAAATGTGTGTGTTAGTACTGTGCTTATTGTTTACGGGACTGCAACCTTTTTGACCACTGCAATACACATTGTTGTGTATTTCCAGCTCATTATTTGCTGGTTGGTCATCAGACCATTGGATTAATAATCAATTTTAAACCAACCATTTCACCCGTACTTTGTTGTCTGTTTGTTCTTGGGATTACTGCAACCGCACCACACCTGCTATACACCTGCTACTAATTACCACTTTGCCACAGGCTGTCATAATTAAAATGTAATGCAAGCAATAATCCTCACTTTACCGGTACATAATGTCTTTTATCTTACTTAATGGCAACAAGCCAAAGCTAACGATAGCACACAAATGAGTTTTGAAATACATTTCAAATTGAAATGAGTGGTTCCCAAAAACAGATACTCTGTTTGATTATAACAGAGCTCATTTGGTCACATGCCCATGATTTACAGTTTTAACAGTTACTCTGGGTCTTTCATCGTTGTTAATGGTCAGAAGGTATCCAGACTGAACTGGCTCAGGTTGCCATGGCAGCAGCTCTGCAAAGACAGACAGCCAGCTCTCCATAGCAAAACTGTTACAGCTGGCTGCACAAACAAGCAT
This sequence comes from Acipenser ruthenus, assembly GCF_902713425.1. NCBI lineage: Eukaryota > Metazoa > Chordata > Actinopteri > Acipenseriformes > Acipenseridae > Acipenser > Acipenser ruthenus. The sequence continues at coordinate 20,179,401 of NC_081195.1, forward strand.
GTTGTCAAATAAATAATGTCGCAGACCGTTACATTTCAATAAATGGTCAATGTTGAAATTACAAAACAAATAATTTGTATATTTACAGTATTGTGAAATGGCCTTCTATGAACACTACTGTAGTAGAGACCAGGTTATTCACAGTCTTTACAGGCAGTTTCAACTGCAGGCATCAAGCTTCCACCTTCAAAGTCTTTCATCGCTCTGCAGCAACAAGTGGTAGAAAATGTGATCTGCAAGTGATCCATTTTTCCAAATAGTGTGTTAGAATTTGTTTTGGCACTGTTCAACCTTTTTGGATAAACCAGCCATACCAATACCCAGCGAGTTCTTATAGAGCAGTTTAAAAAAAAAAAAAAAATAAACATACATAAAAGTGGCTATTAAAATACTGTACTGCACTTAAATGATAATAATACGCTTGTGAAACTTCACTTTCCATCTTACAATAGCTCAGTAGTTAAGCAGAGTATCACAGTTTATTAACTTCATGCAGTTTGCAGTGCCTGTACTATCCCATTACATATTAAATATTTACACAACTCCCACCCCAGCAATTAGGTTCTGGTTAATTCTCAAAACAAATGCAGGTATCATAGCAACCCAAGTTATCTTTGCTGGCAGTGCAGCTAAAAATGATTCCACATCAACAGACAGGTAACAAGAAACTGCCATTAACGAGGAAAGCTGTCAACCAGCAACAACACCACAAAATAAATATATTTTCTTTGGGCATAAAAGGTTGACTGACTGGTTTCAACTAGGAAACTTCAGATAGAACGCATATCCAAGGCACACTTTCTTTGGTCAGAGATTGAAATTGCAGGATAGGGTGCTGAATTGGTACAGTAAGTATGAATTCTAAGCGGAGTTCTCATTGCAAGGGCAAAGCAGTAGGAGACTTAATAATACTGTTATGTAGTGCATTAGAAGATGTATTAAAATGTTTAATAAAAATACATTTTTGAAACTTGTAAAGGATAGGAAAATACAGTTTAAAACCTTGAAGACTAACCTTAAAGTGATTGTAGTTAACTAAATGTTCCAGAATATTTCCCCACTGTGCACATACATTCATGTAGGCCTCAGTCATGCAGTTTTAACAGAAACACATGTTTTAGCAAACATGACCCCCAAAACACTATTGGGGTGAAATGACCTAGGAAGGAAGTAAAGCAATAACAGACTTCCTGGAAGATAACAAATTTAAACTGAGAAGTTTCTAGTGTAGTACGTCACATGTTTAATGAAAATACACGTTTTTGTTTCATTTATAACTATATTTGAACCTGCTAATAAAAGTGCATGACAGGTAAGATTCATACAATTATTATGTTAACTACAAGCACATCAGCTTTTTTACAGAAAGATAAAAGCTTGGATAATTTATTAAATCGTTTTCAGCGTCATAAAAAGAAAGCAAGCATGAAAATATGAACTTACAAACAATGAATTTACATGTTCAGTTTAATTCATTAGAGACTTTAACATCTACTTTCTTGTTAGCTTTAGCAACATTACCACTGCCTCCAATTTTAATTGTGATGAAAAGCTGTTGGTTCTTTGCATGTTTTATTTATTTTAATTTTTCACAACTTCATCCTACACTGGCTTTGGGACCTTCTTTTTCTCATGTATGCTGTTGTTTTAATTCCAACTTTAATGACCACTTGCCCTACAACATAGATGACTGGTTTTCTTAGGCCCTGATTACCACTAATCTTGAACTATCTCACTTATGGTTGAGTCCAAGATTAGTGCTAATCGTTGTCTGTGAAACCTGTTGTGAGTCTTTTAAGGGCTGCGGATACACCTTTAATCGCTGCAGTAATGGACTGATGAAGTCAATGTGCGGAGGTGAAATCAGATGTAATCCCTTATTAAAGGTCTAATGTATTGTACTGGTGTGAGAGGTGTGTTCTAGAAGTCGATTCGTTCACTGAAAATGGGTCTGGTTAAATCCATACCTGCAGGAGTATCTACAGACAAATTGAACACATCTACAGCACCTATATGCATCAACGGATCCCTCTTTCCTCAGGATACACACTTCAGGACAGTTTCCATTTAAGGTAAATAACTAAACGATGTTTCTGGAATATATTATGCTTTAAATATTTCCAGAGATTTCCTGTTAATATAACTACCAGGACCCGATAATTTCATTTTCTTCTGTCCTGATGTTAATCAATGAAACCCTATCCATACTAACAAATATATTCATATCTGAAACCCCTTTGTGCTTGAACAGGAATTAAAATAAAAAATAGCATATTACCATCCCAGGCATGAACCCTGTTCTACACCGTGGAAACGTGGCTGAGAGGGTAGTGCTGGGGCAAATATATCTTCTTGAAATGTAACCATGCTCATATCTGTTCATAAAATCATTGAATAATAAAAAAAATACTCTGCAAAGGGTAAACTACTGAACTACTGAAAATCCCAGACTGAGTTGTACTACAGGCACAAGGTGGAGCAAGACATGCTGTGTAGTGTGTTTGTTCTCAGATTAGCTGAAGGTTGTCATGGAAACGTTTCATTAACTGCTGGAGACCTCAAACTAATTCAACTGTTCCCTGCCCCTACATGAAAGTAATTCCGGAATCCTCCTATAATACTAGGATTCAGGAATCCAACAGCTGACTGTAAATCTAGACAGACAGTCCACAAGACAGAGTTAGCGGTTTAAAGGAGTAGTGCCCCATTCATTTTTGTAAATACTCTGGCCTACCATTGATCTTTCCTCATAATTTTAATATATTACAATGCATTAGGTATATTCGGCAGAGCTAATCAACCCAACACCTTATTTTTAAGAGTCTTTAGTGAATGAGGCCCATTATGTGTTATCCAAGACTGCCACCCAGTCATTTTGCATCCAATATTTTCCATAACAGCAAACATGTGGGGTGGCTTGCTCATTTAAATTATCTACAGGTGTTTGAATAGTGGACACTTGTCTTTGAAGGAATACCGAGGTATTTCATAAGCAATCATTACAGGTGGGGCTAAACCAATGCCTGAAGCCAGGTAGCACCTCAAACCAGCAGGTATGCAGCCGTTTTTATACCTTACAAGTTCATGTTTAAAATGTTAGCTCCACACTGTATTACATTTATTATACCTATCAAAATAGTTCCATAAATTATCCCTGCCTTGCACATCCATTTATGACTGACATGCTTTGCAGCAAGCAAGGCAAACAAAGCTAAAAATAACATAACCTGAGAATACAGGTTTTCTATAACATTTGTTTCTTTCAAATCTGCACATTTGAAACCCATATAGTAAGATATAGTACAAGTTAATGACAACTAAGATGAATAACACCACTTTAACAGCTGGTTTTCCATACACCCAATCAACACTAGTCTTGGGCTACCTTGGGCTACCAGGATTAGTGCTAATCATGGTCTGTGAAACCAGCCATAAGACAGACTTATGTTTCAAAGCCCATGGTTTTATGTTTAATTGCGTAACAATATCTCTCTCATGCAGTATCTATCTCCACTGTAAGTGAGCATGGGTTATCACATAAAATGGATCACCACACATGTTGAAGAAAATGATTTATCCCGCAGGTACAGTACTATAAGGATACAGCCGGTTTCACGGACTACAGTACTGCTACCTACTGAGCTAATCATGGCCTGTGAGCCAGTCATCTTAAAACTGATAAGACAGGGCTCATTCATTTACTACACTGTTCTCACAGAAGACCAGAGTAGTTAAACATTAACTGACTATGGTGCTGTGTGTAGTGCTGAGGTTATTCCTTAGAACTTTTATAAACAATGGGGCTCATTTCACTTGATAAGGTGATAGGGGTTATTGTTGTGTGTTGGTCTCAAGGTATGTGATGCTGGTGAATACCAAACGCTCTCCGCTCCCAGAACACACACATGCCTTTACAGTTTAGCAAAGCATGTTAAAATCAGACATTAAACATTGCAATTCTCAGTATTATGGCTGATACTTTTCTCTTTCCACATTGCCATTTAAGCATTGCCATCATTTACTGTCAGAAGGGATTAGCCTATGTTAAGTTCTGCTTGTGACCTGAAGTTAAAAAATCCCTGCTAAAAGCCAGACAGAAATAATAGTCAACTATTACCAGCAATGACAACAAAATTGATATAATCGTTTTTTGTGAAACAGTTGGAAAATGTCACTGATATAGTACCATGATGCAGCCCTGCAGTGGGCAGCCTTGTCCCCTTGTTCTACCATTGCCCTCTTAATGCAGAATCATTGAATGAATATCATTTGAGAAGTGTTTCAGAACATAGCACCCATAAAAGCACCCTTCTTAAAGTTTTACCACAGTAACTATGCCGTTTACCACACTTTTCTACTGTGCTTTTACCATGGCGTACCACAGTAAACATGTATATCCCTTTCAGTAACTACACCTCTACTGTAATTGTACCATGTTAAGTTTCCTTTCTATGCTATACTTTATAAGGCATAGATGTTTTTTTAAAAATCTTTGCAAATTCTTGTGCAGTTTTACAAATGTAAAAATGTAACCAAAGGGGTATTAATAAGTGTGCTTTTTCCAGCAATTACCTGTTTTATAGCTTGTCTTTAGTGGGTTGCCACATACATTTCATCTTATCTGTCGTATTACAGGTTAAAGAGATGAAAGTGCAGTTAGAATGGATTGTGAAATAAATGCAAAGTGCTAAAGAGCCTATCAGACAAACACTCTCTCTCTCCCTTTGGTTTGGAGAGTAGCCAGCAAGATAGTGTGGAGTAAACAATGTGTTGAGGATTCAGAGGGTGAGAGACTGGGCATTCATTACTGAACCGGTTGAGGGGTGGGCTTCTTTTTCTCCTGCACTAAAACAGGACACTTCTCAAAGAATGCAAACCTTTACTCAGGAACTAAAGCAGCCAGGTTTCTACTGATGAAAACTTGAGATTTACAGAAACTTTAAGAACTGGATGAGATTCATTCAGTAGGTTTTTATCCAAGAAACCTTCTTTGGGGGATTATTTTGGGTTCAAGATGTTTGCTGTGCATTTGCTATCCTTTTACTTTTCAAAACTGAAAGAAGACCAGATTCAAAAGGTAAGCTGTGCACATGTATCTAGTTGTGAGTGTTTGTTTAGATCAGATTTGTAGTCACAATAGTGTATGGGTGTACTTGTCAATGCTTTATTCTGGTTACCTTATAATAACTATTTGTATTTATTTGGATTTAGCAATACCACTTTCCCATTGATAGTACTGAAAGAGGTTTCATTCAGATTCAAACAGACTCAATCATAGATTTAAAGTAGCACTGGAAACAATACCATTTGACTAACAAATGTCATAAAATACCATGAAAAACAAATACTTTTTTTCTAAACACTTGTCTATTTTATGGTTTTTCTAGTTACACTGTAGGTTATAAGCATATGGTAGGCCTATACATAGAACAGTAAAACCCTGCTTGAACAAAGGCAAGGCCCTTTATTTAGATTTTTGTTGACATTTTTATTGTAAATGTCCAGATTTAAAAAAAGTTTTACCAGAATTAATTTTTTAAAGATTTCATTCTAAATGTGTCCCACTCATGCATGTCAAAGTACTGATGTAAACCATGAAAATGTACCATGACTTAAATAATAATAGTAAATTATAGAGTTTTAGTGTCGTAAAAGTCCAATATTACCCTTGATACTTACCTAGAAATCTGAGAAATGATTTAACTGCACAGATTTGTTTAGGCCTTGAGCAGTGAAAAAGAGAGCAACAAATTCACTTCCAGATTATGGGGACACAGACCTAAAAAGTATGGATCATGTTTTTGCATTGATAATGCATTCTTTTTATATTCTTTATGGTTTAGAAACAGAACACTGAGAAAGTGTTTTAATGTAATGATTCTTTTTGCCTTCTTATTTCAGTGCACTAAGTTGTGGAATCATTTTTGTAATATAAATGCATTTATACAAATTCATTTACCTCCATGTTTTACTTCCTTGCTTGTATTTTGAGCTTGTATTATAATGGAAAATCATCCATTTTTAATCCAGTTTGAATACAAAGTTTGAAGTATTTAGGAATGTAAACTTGGAATACAATTGAATATTGAATACATTCCTCCAAATAATTTGTTTGTCTAATTGACTTTGTTATACATTTTTCATATCTGACAATTGTGTGTTTTATAGTTATGAATAGTTATGTTAACCTTTTCTCTAGTTTGCAAAAGCTTAACATTTCTCGGTAATTGACAATGTTTGAATATCTCCATGCATTTCACTGGACAGATTTCCTGACTCTGGGATTTACTAGAGAGGAGGACGGATCCCTCTGCTGGTGGGAAATAGTGGTTTCTGATTAGTTAAATGTGTAATAACAATGGATAATAATCATTAGGTCAAAGTTTTCTTTATTTTGATGGAAAACTAAACATTTCCGTGGCTTGTTCCTCTGTAATAATGAAACTCCCTCTAATATCGACTTGGGAGTTCCATTATTACTCGCCACAGAAATTAAATAAATCACAGTTTCAATGTACAGCTTCTAAATCCAATTTTCATCTATAGCTGCAAATCATATAACATACAGTGCCTTGCGAAAGTATTCGGCCCCCTTGAACTTTGCGACCTTTTGCCACATTTCAGGCTTCAAACATAAAGATATGAAACTGTAATTTTTTGTGAAGAATCAACAACAAGTCGGACACAATCATGAAGTGGAACGAAATTTATTGGATATTTCAAACTTTTTTAACAAATAAAAAACTGAAAAATTGGGCGTGCAAAATTATTCAGCCCCCTTAAGTTAATACTTTGTAGCGCCACCTTTTGCTGCGATTACAGCTGTAAGTCGCTTGGGGTATGTCTCTATCAGTTTTGCACATCGAGAGACTGAAATTTTTGCCCATTCCTCCTTGCAAAACAGCTCGAGCTCAGTGAGGTTGGATGGAGAGCATTTGTGAACAGCAGTTTTCAGTTCTTTCCACAGATTCTCGCTTGGATTCAGGTCTGGACTTTGACTTGGCCATTCTAACACCTGGATATGTTTATTTGTGAACCATTCCATTGTAGATTTTGCTTTATGTTTTGGATCATTGTCTTGTTGGAAGACAAATCTCCATCCCAGTCTCAGGTCTTTTGCAGACTCCATCAGGTTTTCTTCCAGAATGGTCCTGTATTTGGCTCCATCCATCTTCCCATCAATTTTAACCATCTTCCCTGTCCCTGCTGAAGAAAAGCAGGCCCAAACCATGATGCTGCCACCACCATGTTTGACAGTGGGGATGGTGTGTTCAGGGTGATGAGCTGTGTTGCTTTTACGCCAAACATAACGTTTTGCATTGTTGCCAAAAAGTTCGATTTTGGTTTTATCTGACCAGAGCACCTTCTTCCACATGTTTGGTGTGTCTCCCAGGTGGCTTGTGGCAAACTGTAAACGACACTTTTTATGGATATCTTTAAGAAATGGCTTTCTTCTTGCCACTCTTCCATAAAGGCCAGATTTGTGCAGTATACGACTGATTGTTGTCCTATGGACAGAGTCTCCCACCTCAGCTGTAGATCTCTGCAGTTCATCCAGAGTGATCATGGGCCTCTTGGCTGCATCTCTGATCAGTCTTCTCCTTGTATGAGCTGAAAGTTTAGAAGGACGGCCAGGTCTTGGTAGATTTGCAGTGGTCTGATACTCCTTCCATTTCAATATTATCGCTTGCACAGTGCTCCTTGGGATGTTTAAAGCTTGGGAAATCTTTTTGTATCCAAATCCGGCTTTTAACTTCTCCACAACAGTATCTCGGACCTGCCTGGTGTGTTCCTTGTTCTTCATGATGCTCTCTGCGCTTTAAACGGACCTCTGAGACTATCACAGTGCAGGTGCATTTATACGGAGACTTGATTACACACAGGTGGATTCTATTTATCATCATTAGTCATTTAGGTCAACATTGGATCATTCAGAGATCCTCACTGAACTTCTGGAGAGAGTTTGCTGCACTGAAAGTAAAGGGGCTGAATAATTTTGCACGCCCAATTTTTCAGTTTTTTATTTGTTAAAAAAGTTTGAAATATCCAATAAATTTCGTTCCACTTCATGATTGTGTCCCACTTGTTGTTGATTCTTCACAAAAAATTACAGTTTCATATCTTTATGTTTGAAGCCTGAAATGTGGCAAAAGGTCGCAAAGTTCAAGGGGGCCGAATACTTTCGCAAGGCACTGTAGCTTATTTCTTTAAAGTCTGTGTAGCTCTGGAGAGATAAACAAGCAGCTCAAAACAGAATTACACATTCCTTAAATCTGTATGAGAAAATGATGAAGCAGTCTATTCCACTGAGGCAGGAGCTTAATATCATATCAAGCTTCACTGCAAGCATGGCTTATTGGATTGAAACCCTTCCAGCTGGTTTCACAGACTGATCTGGCACTGTCCAATGTTACTTTAGATAAGGTACTCCGAGATTAATGCTGATTGGGATTTGCGAAGCCAGCTGTTCATTGAAAAGAATATGCTGAAACTCTGCTCTGCACTCCTTTAAATACAAAATCTAAAATGTAGCCATTAAGAATGCAGTGTAGGCTGGCAGTACCACGAGTAAGCCTACAAAAGACGACAGCTCCACACAAAAACACCCAGCATAACAGTGTCAATAGGGTGACTGACTCCTAATTCGTGCAAACTTGTTGTTTTGCATTGTTTTCAATTCAACTTAAATGTTGCCATTACCCCTGCATGTATTTAAACACTCAATTATATATATACAGTATATAAACATATTAGCCTAATATATGTAACAGGGTGGAGACAGGGTGTGACCCTGCATACCACAAGCGAGCACCTTAAGTGCCGAGCTACTCTGCATTCGTGGTTCTAGAGCTTTTAACCTCATCTCATCTCACCGACAGGACAGAATCCATAACTGCAGTGCATCACACAACACTGTTTGAAAAGTACAGTACCTTTTATTCTGTCTAACAGGTGGACAGGTTCCTGTATCACATGCGCCTTTCGGACGAGCAGCTGCGGGACATCATGATGCGTTTCCGGGCAGAGATGGAAAATGGCCTGTCAAGGGACACCAACCCCACAGCCACAGTTAAGATGCTGCCCACGCATGTCAGGTCTACCCCGGATGGATCAGGTAAGATGCAGTGTACTACAGTGAACGCCAGCTGGCCCTGATACTGTGACTTGACCTATAAACCATGCTATGATAATGAAGTGCATTGTTCCAGTTTAACAGACAAACTTTAGTATCATAAACTTGTGGTTAATGTATAAAACCAGCTGTCTCTGTATTTTAGTCAAAGGGCTATTCCTGGTTTGTGAAGAAAATATGAGTAGGCTTGCTGTATTTCAGCATTTGTTTTTCAGGGACTCACAAAATACTGTAATAAATAGCATACTTTTTACAGTACATATTTGACTGGGGTTCTTCATTGGAACACCAGAATAGCTGATAATTATACAGCAGTTTTACATGGAAATCTGAAATACAAAAAGAAAGCAGGATTATACTGTATACAAGTCAGTAAATCTACTCAGAAAGCATTACAAAAGTTTTGGAAATGCTTCCTACAGTACATCAATGTGTATTTTACATGCGTCTTAAGACATAATCTTTGAGAAGGGTAACGTTTGCTCCGTAGACCACCTATTATGTGCTGTGGACCCTCAAAGGGGGCTCTGACCCAAGAGGGACTCTTACCCATAGGTGCCTAACCCATGGGGCAGAAGGGGCACGTGTCCCCCTACTTTGAATATGGGGGGGGGGGGGGGGGGTCAAACTATATATTTTGCCCCTCCACTTTTTTCGTTCATTATTTATGTATTATACTTTATTGTGTTTGGCATTGATTTGCTTTAAAGTCTTTAAAATAAAATATAAAAATGGAAAAGTATTCAGAGGATGGGCCACATTTATAAACAACCATAATAAATGCTCCCTACACAAACATATTGGTTTGACCCAAGGTCTGCACAATGGCTAACATTAGCTAACAGTAAGAAAAAACGTCTTTAAGTGAATGTGAACTTGGCAGGGGGTCAGGAGAGATGACAGAACATTTGAAATAAATAGTGATTGATAAAAAGGGTGACTCAATATTTACCAATGCAGCTCATGATATACTTAGATTTCAGTATATCATCGAATCCATTGGTCTGTGGCAGGTAAATCTCACATACTTGGACATCAATTTTTATTTATTTATTTATTTATTTTGGTGTCTATGGATGCGGGAAGTTGGAGTGCTGTTGGTGGTGCCAAACACAACTCTTCTCTTGTTAATGTATGAGCCGTGTATGGTTGATCTGCACTGCCTGTAATATTGCCATGAATCGGCTGTGTGAGGTCTGGCATTTAGTGTTTCAACCAATTATCACTAAGCATTGCAATGTGTGGGCGGGTACTTATTGTTTCAACCTATCAGCAACAAACATTCTCTGCTATAGCAAGCATTTACTATCTGAACACCAGATCTGATTAGAATCAGTTGATTGAATGGGACGTTATCAAGGAAAATCATCCCATAGTAATGGGCCAGTAGGTACCTAGTAGCCTCCCAACAGGAAGAGTAGGTCCAGATCAAGCACTTTAATGGACGTCGGATGGAGTAGCCGCTAGGGGGCGCCAAACAAGTGGTGTTGCATTAATAGTAACAGTTAGTTTAACAGCAACACAGTTAGGTTTAGGGGTAGAGATTAGGTTTAGTGGTAGAAATGAGGTTAGTGGTAGACATAAGGTTTAGGGGTAGAGGGTAGATTTAGGGGTTAGGAGGCTAATAGGTACCTACTGGCCCATTCCTATGGGATGATTTTGCTTGATAACGATAACGTCTTGTGTTTCGCTGTGATAACTGAGCTAAGCAACGTCTGATGACAAAATGTGAAAAACTTCTCTAGCATCCAGCACTACATTTAAAACAAAGCCGAGCAAGGAATATTTTAACTGTTGACATACATATGTCAATATATCTATCAATAAACAAGCCATATTATTACATTTTGTACATGTTATTGTTTGTGTTTGTTTCGCACTTCCCATTAATAAGCTGTATGTTGGATTTATACGTATTGTACAGCATTGTGCAGATATGCCACTGGAACTGGTTTTGCCATTTGGTGCCACTTGTGTTTTCTTAATAAATGCTCAGTTAGTAAATATTCTATATTTTATGCTGAAACACCTGTCCAATTTTGTGGGTTTACTATTACAAAAACAGTAACTTGAAAAAGATTGAACAGTAAAAATGAGGTTACCAGAGCTTCTTAACAAAAAAGAAGAAAAAAAATGGCCTCACTGCACTCGGAAGTTCTTCTGTACCTTTGCCCTCCCCACAATTAAACAAAGTTAGGCGCCCCTGCTCTCAATCACAAAGATTTAGACTTCAGTCAGGTATTTTCAACTACTGCCAGCCGATGAGCATTTAACCAGTTGGGATCTGTATGCAATTTCAAACTCTACTGCAGTGTTTGTTACAAACCAACTGTTCATTATTTCATTAATTACAGAGAAGGGCGAGTTTCTGGCTCTGGATCTTGGCGGCTCTAAGTTCAAAGTGCTTCGGGTGAAGATATCGGATGATGGGAAGCAGAGAGTCGAAATGGAAAGCGAGCTTTACCCAACCCCAGAGGAGATCACGAGCGGCAAAGGGACAGATGTAAGCATCTTTATTGTTTTTGTCCTGTTATACAGAACTGTGTTCATATTATCACATGCCGCTCATTTTCTTGCAGTTTTTTGATCACGTAGCTGAATGTCTGAAGCATTTTATGGAGAAGAAACATATGAACACAAAGAGACACCCCCTAGGATTCACCTTCTCATTTCCCTGCAGTCAAACCAAACTAGACAAGGTAAGAGAAAGAGCAGGAATCAATACCCAAGACCCACAGTGATCCATGTACATTCCTGACACATTTTAGGCAAAATGTGTTAACAGTTGCTTAACTAGAACTTCAGTGTGGGCTTGGCAGCACAACTTTTCATGGCTTTTTACCTCTGGAGGCCTATGTTTGAATTCAACTTGAATGAAATTAGTCTGGTGGTTTTAACTAGAGTTGCACTGGTGATTGGAATTATCAGTTGTTTCTGGTTCAACAAACCATTATCGATTTAATAATAATAAACTAGATAAAACTTATCAGAAAGTCAAACAAGGTCTGTGCCTTGACTCCATCAGTGACCTAGTGAAAGCACTATTTGAAATGTTTGTCTCAGAAACACAGAGGTAAATTAATAAATCACTTTAAGAAGTTGTATTATAATAGAGATATTGACATTGCTGTAGCGTGCTCCTCGGTAAGAATGGAACTCCCTCGTATTGACTCATCCATGTATTACCTTATAATACGCCACAGCAATGCCATTATCCCTTAAATGAACAATGCATTGTTAGTAAGCCAGGTGTTAACAGTTGATAAACTGAAAAAGGGGCCCTTAAAATAAAGTGTGATACAACCATGCATATGTTCATTAGATTATACTAAGCAATGTGTAGTGACTGGTTCTGCCACCTCTTTTATTTGTTCCAGGGCGTGCTGTTATCATGGTCTAAACATTTCAAAGCCAGAGGAGTGCAAGGCACAGATGTGGTGGACTCCCTGCGGAAAGCTATCGACAAAACTGGGGTAATGTTACATTGAATTTTGCCGTCATTCTTTCTTGTTTATATTCACATTTAGACAAAAGCCTGAATTAAATATGACAAAAAATATATATCAGTGCTCCATGACATAACATCTTTCTAGACAATAGTATTGTTATATTGTTGCATTCGTTTAAAATTAATATATGTCACAGTCATTATATTGTAGTATTGTAGATGTAATCATTCCTGTTTAATAACCCTTTTGTTCTCCTGTGTGTTTGGTGTGCTTGACTATGATGGCTGTTATGCTTCACTAGGGCATGGATGTGGATGTTTTGGCCTTGGTAAACGACACTGTGGGGACGATGATGGCCTGTGGATGTGACGACCAGTACTGTGAAGTTGGTGCCATTATAGGTAAATACAGGCTACATTTGTAATCTTTCTGTACTAGTAGCAGAACTCCCAACATCAGCGAGGAGGATATAAAGAAATACACTGGAATTTTTTATGTTTATGCAGTTCAGGGGTTCACTTAAGCAGATGTGTTGGTTTGTAGAGCACTTCGTAAAACATTAACAATAATCTATGAATAGTATCTACTTATCTTTACAGGGCAAAGGTATCTATTGATGGTTCATTCAATTGTTATTTATTAGCCTAGCAGTATGTTATTTAAAACCTTTTTTCTTTAAATGTCACACACACATATATCTGTTAGCAACTTTTTACTGCAGATAATTCATGCCTATTAAATATGTGAATTCTGGTATCACTCTGCTAGTGTAACAGAGCAGAGGCTGCAAGCATCTTAAGCACTGTGTAAAAGTGCCAGGCTTGTCTGCATTCTAGGTTTTAGAGCTTTTAAACTCATCTTACCGACAGGTCAGAATCAGTCTGAGCATCACAGAACACTACCTGTTACACTAGTATAAAAAATATAACAGAAGACATTCTAATGTCATATAAAACACTCCCACTGTGCTCTAAACTAAACCATATATTTTTCATATAACATATTTACAATAACATCAAGCATCTTTTACAAACAAAAACAGGTTATACTTTACATTAAGTGTCTCTAATTACTGTGTATTTACATAGTAGTTACATTGTAAATACATGTGTACTTACACATAATTACAATGTTATTATGCATAGGTACAATGTACTTAATGTGTACATTTTTTGTGTGGTATAACCCTAATCCTAACCCTATCCCTAAGCCTAACTCTAACCCTAACCATTTTCTGATACAAGGTAGAACTACAAGAAACCAAACCAAGTCATTGATATTGGTTGTAATTAACATGTAACATGAAAAACCTATTTATTCCATGCAAAATACAACGTTACCCAGTACTTTTGATGGTAAATTCTCTCAGATTATGACTACAATCCCTTCAGGTACGGGTACCAATGCGTGTTACATGGAGGAGATGAGGCACATTGACCTGGTGGAAGGGGACGAGGGGAGGATGTGCATCAACACTGAGTGGGGATCATTTGGGGACGACGGCTCACTGGAAGACATCCGCACCGAGTTCGACAGAGATATTGACTTGGGATCCATCAACCCTGGGAAACAACTGTAAGTACACAAATAGGAATTAGATAAATATCACATCTAATGCTCCGTTTTCACTGCCTGGTGCTCCCTGCTATGGATGCCAACGGCAACCAAACAGGGTGTTTTCACTGCTCAGCTGACCGTGGCTATCTGGTCAGGTAAATCGCCACCATTGTGGCTGATTTCCTTTCATATAGGTAAAGCACACATATGACATTTTCTTTATTGTTTCACCAAAAGCAAATATATATGTACAGCGGTGTGGAGTGGTGGTTGGGGCTCTGGACTCTTGACCGGAGGGTTGTGGGTTCAGTCTTCAGTGGGGGACACTGCTGTTGTACCCTTGAGCAAGGTACTTTATCTAGATTGCTCCAGTAAAAACCCAACTGTATAAATGGGTAATTGTATGTAAAATAATGTGATATCTGTATAATGTGAAATAATGTATAATGCGATATCTTGTAACAATTGTAAGTCGCCCTGGATAAGGGCGTCTGCTAAGAAATAAATAAATAATAATAATAATATATATATTTTTTTAATCATGATAAACACAACAAAACTGTTTGTTTGGGTGTACTCTCCGTCTTAAGCAGATTCCTTTTTATTTGTAATGAACCTAAGGTTACCACCATTTGTTTTTAAACTAAGCACAATACAATCCCACAATACCTCAGTAACCTTTGACACATGACAAGATTTTATGAGGTTTACCAGGTTTGGAAAAAGCACTGAAATTATTTCAGCGGCTAGCCGTGGGAAGCCGAAGCCTATCACGCCTGTCAGAGGAAATGAGACTTAATAGCCTGGAATCAGCTATCCTATTTAAGTATGTTATGTGTGTTAATGAATGTATTTACTTCATTTTGTAGAAAGCAGTTATACTTTACTGTTAACTAGCAACCTATTCTTTAATTATCTCCTTTTTTTTAAATAAATGTTAATGTTACAAAATGATAAACAAAACACCTTGAGAGTGCTAAAAAAGAAACTTGAAATATATAACTTGAAATATATAACTTGGAATATATAATTTGAAATCTATAAATTGTAATATATAACTTGGTTCTTTGGTTCTAGTTTTGTAAAATTAACGTCTGTCTAGGTTTTATCACGAGAGTTAATTGAAGACAGGAGTAAACACTTTGAAAATATGGCCCATAATGTTTAAACAATTTTAATGATGAGGTAGTCAGAGTTTTATAACATTGTTTTCTTTTGTTAGATATCATTTTAAGCACATTTTTAAGCTATCCAGAAACACAAGAGGCATACATTGTAGATACACTTTTACATAGTAATTGTTCTTGACTTTGAACAGGTTTGAGAAGCTGATTAGTGGAATGTACATGGGGGAGCTGGTAAGAATCATTCTGGTGAAGATGGCCAAGAAAGGTCTGCTGTTTCAGGGCAGGATGTCAGACGCACTGTGCACCAAGGGCAAGTTCCAGACCAAACACGTGGCTGAAATAGAAAAGTAAGAACATTCCTACTTCAAGCATTTTGTTTTATTATTAACTGGCTGTCATGGATGGTTTGAAGTGGTGACGTCAGACCTGGAACAACACACAGTACTGCGAGTGAAATGATCAATGTGCTGCTTGCACATTTATTAAATTAACAAAATAAAAGGTTTAAGCAAAACACAAACATTCTGACAAAACAAAACGGCACGGTGGCCAAACGAACAGACAAACAAAACACTAACAAGTACCGTGCTAGTTTAAACTAGCAAGCATAGCAATTGTTTTCTTTCTTTTAGTATTTTAAATGATCTCCTCTCCACGCCTGTTCTCCAATTACTGAACACACATACCCAAGTAAGTGCTTGGTGCCTATGTATATACAGCTGTGCCAAGATTACTAATTAATTACTAATTAATCTCGGCATGTGAACTAATTTGTGCAATCCCTGTGCCTAAATACAACTATATATTTTAAATCACTCGTGCTACACAGACCCATTTATATCCTGTGAACCAATACCTATACACCAACATTAACACACCACACGCAACATAACACATAACACACACACACTGGCCAATTTCCAAACTTAAACGTTTCTACCTAATGTAAGATGTTACAAAATAATATTGGCTTTTATAAAACCCAGGACTTTTTCAGTAAAAATCTGTAAAAACTGGGAAAAGGCCCTTTATGTACATTTTTTATATTATTCCTGTGTAATGTCCTAAAACGTGTGTTCTCTGTCATCTCTGTTGTTTATCCTGAGATAATTATTTACAGGGGTTCACATAACTGGTATGTAGGTAGGCATGCATGCGCACCAATAAAAAAAATGCGTACTTTGATATTGTTTTAGAGACGCAAATGTAGCGAGGGTGCATCTGGCTCTGACCCATACTTGCCTAACCTCCCGATTTTCTATTGAGTCTCATGGCCGCTTCCATCTGTCAACGATCTCTGGGTAACTGAGCTTAGTTATAATTTACACCACCCATATTTCACTGAAGGCTGGAAGGTAAAAAGTTCATCCCTGCTAGAGCTATCATTGGCTGCTTCCAGGTTGTTGTTTTTTTTTTTTTTTTTTTAAAGGACTGCGATAGGTGGAATCAGTCCAATTCATAACATTAATCATTTTCTTTAAATGGACACTTGATACAACCAATAGTAGCAGGATCTCGATTTAGCTATCCATTCAGAGAAGAGAGATGTAGTTTTGGGGAGTGGCGTTCTGAAAGCTCACTGACGCTTCGCTTCGCTTCCCAAACTGAGCGCGGACGAGAGGAGGTGTCGATATTTGAGAGCCGTTACATTTAAACGTGAGTTTAAAAAAAAAATACTTTACTTAAGCATTTTACCTAAAATAATATATTTTCCACAGTTATATCCTTCTTTAAATACCGTTGTGCCGTCAAGATGACTTGTTCAAAAACACTAATAAAGTGAAGAGGTGTTTTGCTTTGGAATCACCAAGGCTGGAATTTGGTGGTTGGCTATTGAAATAAACAGAGAATGTGAGATGATTTGTAAAAAAAAAGCTGTAATAACCAGCAATCCGGACTCCTACTTAAACATTCATAAAGTCGTTTTGTTGTCTCTCATTAACCCTGGACCTTGATCGTAAAACATATTTCAGAAACTAAATTTATCAAGTACGTTTTTTTTTCTGAAAAGAAACGTGGTGATTTGAAAAATGACCACTAGGGGTGTGCAACTCCCTAACATTGGCATACAGGCCTTAAGAACTGTCCCAAAATGCTAATAAATTAATTTAGTAACTTTATGAAGTGCTGTTCACTATGCTTGTCAATAAAAATGCTTGATGAAAAAAGGATATTTGATAATGCACTATTAAATCAATTTCTATAAAAGGAAATGCCATTTTTTAAAATCTCTGATACTGTTTTTATCCTGCTAGTTGCTGGAATCGTGGAAGTGTGCTGCAATTTGTAAATATAGCACTTACTTGTTTCTTGCAAAAAGTGCCGGGAAAGAAAGTATAGCAGTTATGACAGTTTTTTTTTGCCGTAGTTTTCAGGAAATTAGTTGCTATGCTGTTCTGATTTAGGAAAAAAAGTCGGCCGTACCCATGCAGATTACTCAATTTATAGTAATTTAGGTGAGGGGATATTTAAATGTCTGTGTCTGCCTAGTAATTAGGAAAAGAACGACTCTGAATATTGTGAGGAGAGCTTCATGCGTTGCCATGAAGATTTTAAAAAAAATAACAAGAGAAAAGAATGAATGTTGTCGCGCACATTTCGAATTATCACGCATTACTTGTTTGTGTCTCGTTACCTTTCCAACAAACACACACACACATAAAAGTATATAAAATAAAACTTCTACTAAGTACAAGTTTTACTACTTAAAAAATAGAGAAGCGTAACATATAAAAGTTGTATTTAATTAAAGTAGTTTATAAATGTATGTGGAAAATGTGGGAACACAAGAAGCCAGTGACTGCTGGTCTGCAGCTGCGGTAAGAAGTGCCACGCGCAGAATCCGCTTCACACACACACACATTATAATGAAAAGTGGACTTAGGACAGAGGACAGTAGACACTTCTTTACACAGAGAGTGGTGATGGTATGGAATGGGTTATATAACCATGCTGTTGATGCTGAATCATTGGAATCCTTTAAGACCCAACTTGAGTTTTGAGATCAATCTGCTTCTAGGAACCGGACGAGCATTGATAGATCAAATGGCCGCCTCTTGTTCGTAGATTTTATGTTCCAAAACTGACTCTGTCATGATCCCAGCAATGAGATCCAAGTTTGGAAGCTGTTTAACTGGTATCCAATTCTCTGCTGTTTCAGATATAAGGAGGGTCTGAGTAACGCTAAGGCAATCCTGGCTGATCTGGGACTCAGCCCTTCAGAGGATGACTGCATTGCTGTCCAGCACGTCTGCACCATCGTCTCATTCCGCTCAGCCAATCTCTGTGCTGCAGCTTTATCCGCAATTCTTAATCGTCTGCGAGAGAATAAAAAACTCAAGTGCCTCAGGACTACTGTCGGTATGGATGGAACAGTCTACAGAACTCATCCACAGTAGGTTAAGTATTAGTTAAGCCAAAAATAAAATAGTCAGTCGAACCATGAATTAGACTTGATAGATTATATTTTGGTATATGTGTCTTTAATCATCTGATGCAGGCTGACGCTGAGCCACCGTTATGTTACATATGCATTATAATGACATAGTTTGGATCTGCTTGTATTACCGTGGTTCAGATTAGCGATAGTCCACTATACTGAACCATACCCGTTTTTGCTGCTTGTGTTTAGGTACGCTAAGCGTTTACACAAGGTGGTGAGGCGCCTGGTACCGGACTGCCACGTGCGCTTCCTGCTCTCGGAGAGCGGCAGTGGGAAGGGTGCTGCCATGGTAACGGCGGTGGCGTACCGGCTTGTGTCTCAGCGCAAGCAGATCGATGAGACCCTTGCTCCATTCAAACTGTCCCGCCAGCACCTGCAAGATGTGAAGGACAAGATGAGAGTGGAGCTGGAGCGCGGGCTGAAGAAAGACACGCATCACAGTGCAAGCGTCAAGATGTTACCGTCGTATGTCTGCGGGACACCAGATGGGACAGGTAGAGCTCCTAGTAGTTACTGTATTGTACAGCACTGTAAAAGAATACTTTAGGATTTGCTTGTAGTACACAGAGACAGAGGGGTCGCAGTTGAAACGCTGCTTCGGACCCTAAGATTTATTTATAATTATTTACAAAATCATCCATTTCTCAATTGCAATACAATGAGCCATTGCTAGGGTACCAGCAATAGTAGCTTCTAGAACTGTATACTTTTACACAAGTCAGACAAGGGAACAACAAAATGTGGACTTAAAAAGGGGCTGGCCTTACTACTATAGATACATAGTCAAAATATATGTCAAAGAATTTCAGTAAGATGTTAATGTTAGTTTTCTTTCATTCAAACTATTCATTTACTGTTAGTTTATAATAGGTATGGTTTTTATAATCTAAATCACATGTATAAATTTGTTACATCATCGTACATCCACGTTTTCATAGGATTTGGTAGTTTTACATTGGCTTGATATGTTTTAGGACTGCTGATAGTGATCTTAATATTGAAGGTAGTTTTATTTTGCCATCAATAAGAAACTGTACAAAGTGGCCTTTTGTGAGGTGGTCTTTTTGTGTACAGTTGTCTGGGACACCAGACATATATAGAGAAACAATATACATTCCGACAGATGGAAATCCATTTTAAAATCTAATAAAAGTAAAAACACTTAATGAGTTTGTGAGAGTTTATAACAATTGTTCATTTGAGTATTTTGGGTTATATATCTGTATCGCTAACAAAACCTGCATGATTTGTTGCAGAAAGAGGAAAGTTTCTTGCTTTGGACCTGGGAGGTACCAATTTCCGAGTACGTCTGGTCAAAATCTATAGTGGTCTGCGCAAATCTATCCGAATGTACGACAAGATTTACACCATCCCTTTGGAAATCATGCAGGGAACTGGTGAAGAGGTGAGTCCTGTCTCCGACTGTGTTCACAGCGTTCCACTTCCTGTATATTACAATTACATGTTTAGCAACATCTTAAAATTCACTCATCCAATTGAGATAATTGTAATCGATGTTCTTCAGCACAATCTAGCAGAGACAAGATGAAGATGGTAGTGGCTTGTTGCTAATTTATGTGTGTCCAGCAATTTGGAACGGATACAGGATTGAAATAAGACCATTGTTGATTAAATACTTATTCCAGGCTTTAGTATAAGCTTTCCATTATAAAATGTTTACCACAGTAAATTTGCAGTTGTATACTATGCATTTACCAGTTCAACATGGTTTTCCATGTTTTTAAAATAAACTTAATACATTCATAAAGAATAAATGTATTTATTTATTTGAGCATTTTTAAATTCAGCACTATAAAGTGTTTAATAGTTATGGATAAGTTTAATTTAAAAGTTTAGTGAATGGCTAGCTTTTAGTATAAGTAAACTAAAGTGAAGGATGTACAGTTCTAAACTAGACCCACTTGTAAGAATCAGTTCATACCAATGCCTGTGTCTTCTCCAGCTTTTCGATCACATCGTTCAGTGCATCTCTGACTTCCTGGATTACATAGGGATGAAGAACGTCCGCCTGCCCCTCGGATTCACCTTCTCCTTCCCGTGCAGGCAGGCTGGGATTGATAAGGTATGTGTGTCTCATTTTACCCATCAACAGTGTGTTTCTGTAGTAGTGACTGTAATGTATTGTTAGTAAATCATTAATATTTCAGATGCTACTAAAGTCATGGGAGGGCTTTCTCTTTATTGTGGAAACAACAAATGATTTACAGCAAGACTAGGGGTGAGGATTTATTACCTATTTTTCTTCTCAGAGCCCTCAATCATTTACCTTGGTATCTCTGAATAGATAATCCTCTCCTCTATAAAACTGTGCAAAATGTTTTGGTTCAACATTCAATGTAGTGTTGTCCTTGGCAGCCCTTAGCCAGAAACCTACTTCTGAGGGTAAAATGAAGAGAAAATGTCTGCATGGTAGTAAGTAGATCATATTTGGACTACTACTGCACTTGAGGGAAAAACTGTTCATTAAAATCTCTTGCATATTTTTAAAGAGACGATTATCTATTCAGGTATACCCAGGTATTTAGTAAGTTAGGGGTCTGAGTGGGGACCCCCATTCTTTCAGTAAATCATTTGTCGTTTGCTAAAATGTGTGAGCACCAGAGAGTGTGAGCAAAGCGGAGTGCACCAGTTTTATATGGAGTGGGGGAGCGGAGCTGGGTGGTTGCAGGAGCGGAGCAGATATTTCCGGCCCGCTCTTTTTGATACAAATTTGTTCCCGCCCCGGTGTGTATTTTGTGTTTTATGTTTTATGTGGTGTGTTATTATTGGTGCACAGGGTATAATGTGGGATGTGTATCACGAGTGATTTAAATATATACGTGTATTTAGGCACAGGGATTGCACAATCACTTCACGTGCAGATAAAATGTGGGTGGTTGGGTGTTCACAGGAGAGAGAGAGAGAGAGAGAGAGAGAGAGAGAGAGAGAGAGAGAGAGAGAGAGAGAGAGAGAATAACAGAAATTTTGGCCAACGTGCCATTTTGTTTGTTCAGTGTTTTGTGTTTTGTACAACCTTTTTATTTTTTATTATTAAACAGCACATTCATTCACCAGTCCTGTCTGTGTCCTGCATTTCCTGGCCTGATGTCACCACACGAGCCATCGTGTCACAGAATCATATGCAAAATTTTAAATAGGCCTAGGTGACATGGTACACTACATCGTGGGAACCTGTTAAAAACCTGTTAATTGCAAGATGATATTTCTTAAGTATTTTCATTTTCAATAATAATGAGAAAGCGTCTTTGAATTGAATTAGATAATTTCTCTGAGCACTTTATGTAGGATTTTTTTCTTTGCAGATCATAGCTGGGGATTTTTTTACTTGGGTCAAGCTATGCAATTATAATAAGGAAGATTAAATAGTATTCCTTTGTGAATGTACATTACATCTTTTCATCTGCAATCTGCAACATAGTTGATACCATGTGAGCAGAGCGGAGTGTGCCTGTTTTGTCTGGAGTGGGGGAGCGGAGCGGGAATCGCAAGCAGTGCTCACATTCTCTGGTGGGCACTGTATAAATGACATGCATCCTTGGAGGCAACTAGAACTGAAGAGCATTTGAGTAATTGCAATAAGAGTACTCGTTAACATTAACACAAATACAAACTGTTGTGTTTCGTTATCTTGCTTCAGGGCTCTCTCGTTAGCTGGACCAAAGGTTTCAAAGCCACAGACTGCGAGGGGCAGGATGTAGTTGACATGCTAAGGGAAGCCATGAAAAGGAGAAATGTGAGTCCTCATTCATTTGGCATTACAATCTTGTTTCTCGTCATTGTGCTTGTGTAACCGAGCCGTGTCTCCCCTCAGGATTTTGACCTGGATATTGTTGCCGTGGTGAACGACACAGTCGGAACGATGATGACCTGCGCTTATGAGGACCCCAACTGTGAAATCGGACTGATTGTGGGTAAGACACTCTGGGGTCTATTCTTAAAGGGTTAACGTCTGTCGAAATGAGAAAACAGGAGGACATGATCAGACTTTGTCCATAGCCGCCTATTTAACGGCAGTTGCTATTCCTAAGAGATAATTCAGAAGCGTTGTTAAGCCCCAACAATTTCAGTCTATGAAGGCATTTTTTTAATGAATTGAGAGAAAGGTTAACGATTACCTCATTAGCATAAAGTTTTCATTGGTCATGAGCGTCAATCTGATATTCATAAGAGTGAACGACAGCAAAATGCTGTCAATAACTAGGAGTTACTGAACGCTTTCTACAGTCAAGTCTAAACTAACGACAGCCTCGGCAGACTATTTTTTTAAAGACTATTTTATTACTACACTTGCTCTGTTGTACAGTTTGACATACCCGTGATTAACACTGCCTATTTTGAAAAAAAAAAAAAAATCTGTAGCTTTATATGAAGGAACATGTTTAATATAAATATATACTCACCAGTAGTCCTACATGTGAAAGTACCAGAACACCAATAAAATAAAGATTTTCTTAAACAAAAATGATACAAATTCACGTTTTATTTGTTCATTGAGCTTGAGGTAACATTTAATAGGTAATGCATGTGTCTCGCATGCGACTTCTATAGGCTACTCCCCCAGTCAGTGCTGCCAGATTGGTAGATTTCCAGCCAAATGTGTATTGTTTTGAAAGCATCCTGCGGGTAAATACTGTCTTTGATGGTTTAGTTATTTTTATCGTGCATGTTCTTTTTCTATTCCTTTCGATTATGAGGTCATCACCAGCACAGAACTTCAATCACCACAACGTCCCGTATTGTATATCCCGTCCTCCCACTGCCTTTTTTCTGGAGCTCTGAATCCAATAAAATTATGAATCACACAAACGCTGTTATTTTTTATTCATCACCAATTTCAGAACTGTACAATTACAATAGTTTTTCAATTTAGTTTTAAAAAATGTATCCGCTGACAGTTCTGGACAATTTAACTTTACACAAGATTCTGAATCCATTTTTTCCTGGACCTACTTTGTTTGATCTCATCAGTTATTCAATAATTATTATTATTATTATTATTATTATTATTATTATTATTATTATTATTATTATTATTATTATGTATTACTAGAATTACAGTATTATTCAAACGTCCTCCTACAGTGCTTTTTGTTTAATTTTTTTTTTTTTATGTGTTTACCAACGTTGCCAAACAACAAAAATACAAAGTATTTATTTAAAAAATACTTTTTTTTCTAAATTATGACATGTTCTGAATTTTTGGCAGACGTGATAGGGGCATCGGAATCACGTTTTGCAAACTGCCCGTGACTGGCAGCTGCATATTCTGGTTTCGGTAGTACTGTCGGTGGATTCCGTTTTTCTTTTTGCAACAGCTACCAACGCCACCCAGGGAACATTAATATTTTCGATTTTCGTTCTTGAACGACTGTATACCCATTCATAAAATGCTTTGTGGCAGTCGTCCGTTTGATCAGATCATTTTATGAATAGCAATATGCAGGGCTGGATTTAACCGATGAAGGGGCCCTAGGCAAACATACACTTCTGGGCCTGTGGCAAAGTGGTTTGTAGTGCTCCGGTGTACAGGTGATTCAAGGTGCTCCAGACAAAGGACAAACACAAAGTTCACAGGTCAGGTTCTTTAATGTCACTGACGAGGGTTTTTAAATAATAAAGCTGGCTCTACCCAGCAATGGGTATTGCCAGCGCCAAAGACAAACACAACCGTTTTTATCAATGGAACACTGTTTCATTCACATTTCCCGTCCTTGTTTCCTCCCATTAACCACAACAAAGGAACCGATTACGGCGTCACGTCCCCCTAAAGTACCCTAAGACCCGCCCCCTCTGATAGCTAGTTCAATCACGTCTCCTCCAATTCATGAGTGAAACTTCGCTCACCGTACTAGGGCAATGACTCCAGGTACCATAACGCCGCCCTCTTCCTGAATGGCCGGCTTCCGACTGCCCCCGGAATGAACTGCCCAACCGTTCTGTACGAAGCCCGTAGTTCCTGTTGTACAGTGCCCTCACCGGTCGAGAGGGAGATTGTTGATTCGGATTCATTCGCTCTTCGTCACAGGGCCCCTATTTTCTTATATGAATAACAACAAACATAATACATTATATACATTATATATACAGTGGTTTGCAGAAGTATTCACCCCCTACCAATAATGTCACATTTTGTTGAATTACAAATAATCTATGCACAGTTTTTCAAGCAAACTTTTTTTATTCAAAGCTGTAGTGGTTAAACTGAACACTGTTGTATGAGGAGGAGGTTAAATATCAGCAAAACTTTACACATGTACAAAATTAAATTTACTGGTTGCATAAGTATTCAGCCCCTTAAGTCACTACTTGGTAGACACACATTTGCAGCAGCTACTGCTATGAGTCTTTTTGGATAGGTCTCTACTAGCTTTGCACAGTAGGATGTTGAAATTTTTGCCCATTCTTCACGGGAAAATTGCTGTTTTACGGTTGGATTCAAGTCAAGACTGACTGGGCCACTCAAGAACATTAATTCTCTTCTTGTTCAACCTGACATAATTTAAAAAAATAAATAGAAACAGTATATAAAAATACATTATAAAATAGTCTAGTGTTGTGTACTTACATTTCTTTAGGTCTTATTTACTTCTTATGGTCATACATCGACATTTTACGGACTGGATAATTTGCTTCGTTGGTCTGAAGCTGGTGCTGTTTTTAACAGCAGTCTTGATAGTCAGAATTCCATTCACAATGTCTGTAGACAATTGATTTCTTACGTCTGTTTTTACAAGGTTTATCTGAGAAAAAGACTTGTTCTAATTCTGCAGTACTGTGTGGCAAAGCCAACATTTTAATGGCAAACTTGGCAAATGTAGGAAATGTGGCTCTCATCTAGGTGTAGACAAGACTCACAAGAGTGCAATTTTGTTTTCATCAGCTGCCAGAGCCCATCTAAGATCCTGGACAAAAACAACGCCGAATCAATATAGGTCAGAATAATGGACAAAAATTCAAAGGGCATAAAAATAGGAGCATGCTATAGACCGCCAAATTCAGACGCCGAGCAAAATAATCTGCCATTAAAAATGTGTGTAGAAAAGGAGAAGCCATACTAATGGGGGATTTCAACTTCCCAGATATAAAATGGGAAAACCCCGTGGGTAGCACGACGGACGAAATTGAAATGGTGGAAATGACAAATGACTGCTTCCTAACGCAATTTGTCAAGGCACCGACTAGAGGGGAGGCATGCCTTGATTTAGTCTTTTCAAATAACGAAGACAGAATAACTAAAACAGAGGTCAGAGAACCATTGGCAAATTCAGACCACAACATGGTTTCATTTGAAGTGATTTTTAAAACCCAAAAAGTAATGACTAAAGCTAAGGTTTACAATTTTAGAAAAGCAAACTATGAAGGTATGAAACAGAGACTAACAGAAGTAGATTGGAGTAAAATAGAGAAAACATCCACAGAAAAAGGATGGTTGTTTTTTAAAAATGTAGTACTAGAGGTGCAAAACAATTATATCCCAAAAGTAGACAAATCTAAATCTAAAACAAAATGGCCAAAATGGCACATGACATTTAATAGAGAAAAGTGTAAAGTACTGTACGCAGGCAATAAAAATGTGCATTATAAATATCATATGGGAGATTGAAGAAGGAATCTATGAAAAAGACCTAGGAGTTTATGTTGACTCAGAAATGTCTTCATCTAGACAATGTGGGGAAGCTATAAAAAAGGCTAACAAGATGCTCGGATATATTGTGAAAAGTG
Source organism: Acipenser ruthenus (assembly GCF_902713425.1). Lineage (NCBI taxonomy): Eukaryota > Metazoa > Chordata > Actinopteri > Acipenseriformes > Acipenseridae > Acipenser > Acipenser ruthenus. The sequence goes on from NC_081195.1 coordinate 20,205,852, forward strand.
TTGAATTTAAATCAAGGGAAGTAATGTTAAAACTTTACAATGCATTAGTAAGACCTCACCTAGAATATTGTGTTCAGTTCTGGTCACCTCGTTACAAAAAGGATATTGCTGCTCTAGAAAGAGTGCAAAGAAGAGCAGCCAGAATTATTCCGGGTTTAAAATGCATGTCGTATGCAGACAGGCTAAAAGAATTGAATCTATTCAGTCTTGAACAAAGAAGACTATGCGGCGATCTGATTCAAGTATTCAGGGGTCACCAGGGGTCACAAATGGAGATTAGATAAAGGGGCATTCAGAACAGAAAATAGGAGGCACTTTTTTACACAGAGAATTGTGAGGGTCTGGAACCAACTCCCCAGTAATGTTGTTGAAGCTGACACCCTGCGATCCTTCAAGAAGCTGCTTGATGAGACTATGGGATCAATAAGCTACTAACAACCAAACAAGCAAGATGAGCTGAATGGCCTCCTCTCGTTTATAAACTTTCTTATGTTCTTAACAACCAAACGAGCATGGCCTCCTCTCGTTTGTAAACTTTCTTATGTTCTTATGTGAAGTCAGTAGTCAATCACTTGTTATTGCATAAATTCCATCTAGGCTATCCAGCATATTTCCAATAACAAAAAAGCATTGCAAGCTGGACGATGTCTCCCGAGCTCGCTGTGCTTTGTTTACTTACTTGGTTGAAGAACGCGTATACTAATTTCAGCACAGTAGTGTTAATTGGTATTCTTCTTTTGATACTTTTCACTGCCATCACATAAGATGTACGTATATGTCATTCGAGCTGATTGGGAAAGCTCAAGCAATACAAATATACCATATTTATTAGTGGGGCTTGCGAAGCAAGAGTCCCCACTTTAAAACTTCGGCATACTACTTCTCCTTCTTCTTATTCTTTGGCACGCTACTCTTCTTACACCGTTTCAGCTAGAAACGCTGTACAAACTTTAAAACGTGTAGACCGCGCTGGAATAGTGTGCTTGTATACAACTTTTTGATATCGTTTATACTTTTTAAACTATTAAGCTTTTTGTCCTTTTTTTGTCCATCTTCATTCACTTTAATGGGACTTTTTTCAACATTCTAAAGCTCCCCATTGTTTAAAAACTCCCAGACTTCCAACATTCTGTTTACTGTAAACCATGTAACTTTTGACACAAATCAACTACTTTGACCACTTTCCCAACAAGCTAGACAAAAAGTTAGAGGAAATGAAATCTTCCTCTACTTCTCAGCTATTCAAACAGGAATGGCGTCTACCAATTAAGAGGTACAGCTGTTTAGTAACCACATCAACTTCTTTCAGTAGGCTACTTCCCACTGTTGAATTAACTGTCATAGAAATTTCAAATTATAGCACATTCTAAGCATGAGACAATTAGTAAACAATAACTATTACATGCCTTTAACAACCCTGTCTACTACATATTCTTGTTAATACAATAATTGTACTACAAGGCACTTTTTTTGTGGTGAAGTCTAACAATGCCTAGAAAGGGTAAAGTCTCAAGCTACAAAACAGCGATGGCAGAGGTTGGACCTAACTGATGTGGACACACCAGGTTGCCAGACAGACATACTAGGTCCCTGCATCATTGGCCAGGTAGATGTCATACACACGCGTGTATCACACAGCCAGGCTGATTATAGATATGATGTGTTTTCTAGGACTACACAGTGTACAATCAATTCCATACTGTGGTAGTATAGTAGGATAAAGTGTATAAAAGTGTAGTAGTCTAAGTGAGAGGGAGACCCTCCTATAGTGCCCTCAGCAGGGGGATTCTGTAACACTAAGTGTAGTTATGTCTGATGAAATGTGTGATCTAACTGCCCCACAGTCCAAAGTATTACAGTTGATTTAGTAGTCTATCAAAGTAATCAGACCAATTATTTTACTAAATTTAACTTTGACTGTATGTAACTCCTTTACTTTAAAAAGTAAAACTTTTTAAACTTCTTCCACTACCACAAAAATACTTTTAAAGAGCTAAAGCAAGCCCCACAACTTTACTTGTAAAGTTACCATCTAGTTTCGATTCAAAATCACAGACATTTTGTATTTATTTACATTTTAGTGTTAAAATGTGACTTTTTTTTACTGACTGACCTTAATGCAGTTGGCAACCTTAAGCCAAATGCAGTGTAACATGGCTTTCTTCTTTCTCAATCGCCAATACAGCAAAGGCAGTGAGCTTTCCTTGCTTTACTGTTGATCGGACGTGTTTTTTGACACGCTTCATTAAAGAAAATGTTCTTTCTCCAGGGTCGGGGATAAGGTTTTTGGTGGTTCAGCACTGATTTGTAAAAATATTTATAATGCCCCCCTTTGCCGCTGGTATTCTTCTTCTTCCCGTTTCTTGTGTTTGTAATTGCTGCCGATGTTGCAAAATCAAACTGACTGACCTGGAATTTACTTGTCGCTGTGCGAATGTGAGCAAGACAGTAAGTTCTGGGTCAGCCAGTTTGATTTCGTGTGAACACAAGTGAGATACACTGCCTCGGTTGAAATGTCAGTGAGTGAAGTTCTTCAAGTTTGTGCGCAATTCCGCATATTTGTTTAAAAAACCTTTCATTTTGGGCCCCCCTCATGACTTTGGGCCCTAGGCAGGTGCCTAGTTTGCCTATTACGGCAGTTGGCAATTACTTTTATTATTAGGGCCCTATACTTTTTTTTTTTTTTTTAGTCTTAGCTTAACATGAAGTTCTAGGCTGCACCAGGTTAAATGTTCTAATTATGTTTGCTAATTATTCTACAAAGATAAAAAAAAGACCACACACAAAATACTTTATTACCCTTAAAGCCACAATATACCACCACTGTATTTTTTATTATTTTATTATTATTATTATTTATTTCTTAGCAGACGCCCTTATCCAGGGCGACTTACAATCGTAAGCAAATACATTTCAAGTGTTACAATACAAGTAATACAATAAGAGCAAGAAATACAATAACTTTTGTTCAAGCAAAGTATAAGTGTGACAACCACAATTCAATAATACAGCAGATAATAGTGATAGTTACATCAGGGTATGATTAAATAGTGATAGTTACATCAGGATATGATTAAATACAAAGTACTACAGGTTAAGCACTTGGCAGATTACAGTATTCTGAAGTACAGGATTAAATGCAGTAAAAGTGTACAGTATTTAGCAATGAAAGGGGGCAACAGAATTGCGACATCAGTGGAATTAATAAGTAAAACGTTAATGGCTAGCCTTTCCTGCCTTTCACCCCTGGAGGGCCTAAGGGAAATGGGTTTGTTGGTCTTATGCCACGCTTCCATTTGCCACTGGGACAGCCTTGATAGCAATTTCAAATCAGAATCATTTCCACGATTTCAATGGGGACTCTGTCAGCCCCAGTTAGGATTGTGGGCCGGTAGAAATCGATCTCTCCAATTTGTGCTGATGATGGAAGTTACCTAACGAGTGCCCAGTGCGAGGAGCATAATTTTAAATCTGCAGAAAATAAAGTCACTAGGGAAGTATGGGAAGTTGGTGAATTAATTTACAAACAGCAATTATACAAAAACTTGATAAATACAGGTGACTTGTGTCATGTTGCAGATTGCATTATAGCTTCAGCGGTTTTAAAGATTGGTTCCATTGCCCTCCCCACACACACAGTTTGGCCAATAACAGAATCATTTTTTTTAAAGAATATACCAATTAAACTGCTATTACAATGCTCGTATTCCATGTATGTTTAATATGTTTATTAAGACATATATTGGAAGTTTCCTACTGCAAAAAATATTTAAAACATCAAAAAACATGTAAAACAGGTTATTAAGTTTTGAAATAATACCAGTATCAGGTTACAATTACCTACTGCATGTCTCTTGACTGTTTATTAACTAGTGCATTTCAGTAACTCTGCTTTTGCTCATTGATGCCTCTCAAAATGAAGTGTTCCCCGGGGTTGTGTGAAGTTTTAACATGGGTGATCCGTGTGTTTCCCTGCCGCAGGGACAGGGAGTAACGTGTGCTACATGGAGGAGATGCGGAACATAGAGACAGTGGAGGGAGAGGACGGAAGAATGTGCGTGAACACCGAGTGGGGAGGATTCGGGGACAATGACTGCATTGAATTTATTAGAACCAAGTTTGACAGAGAAGTCGATGAAGGGTCCCTAAACCAAGGTAAACAAAGGTAAAGAAGAACTTGGTTTGCTATCATTCACTTTAATGATATGTATTAATGCCTAGCTAGCATAATTTATAATGATTGTGAGTCACAGTAGTCACTTCAGCCAAGTTATATTAAACAAAATAGTATCTGTGGATAAAAAAAGTGGTTACAATTTTATACTAGTTCTCCTTGTTACATAGGCAAAAGATAGTGTGTGCAGTGGTGGTTAGGGCTCTGGACTCTTGACCGGAGGGTCGTGGGTTCAATCCCAGGTGGGGGGACACTGCTGCTGTACCCTTGAGCAAGGTACTTTATCTAGATTGCTCCAGTAAAAACCCAACTGTATAAATGGGTAATTGTATGTAAAATAATGTGATATCTTGTAACAATTGTAAGTCGCCATGAATAAGGGCATCTGCTAAGAAATTAATAATAATAATAATAATAATAATAATAATAATAATAATAATAATAATACAGGGCAGATCTTCATGAAACTCGGCATACTTGTGGGAAATTATCTGAACTAGGGAATAAGATATTTTATAATATCATCCAGTTTTAGAATTGACTATAAGCAGGGATTGTTATTTGAATGGGAGTCCTTGCGTAACACCAGGTGCTAACAAAAGAGGTGTCACTAGAGGGCGCAATATCCCAAGGGCAGGACAATTCAGTAATTTTAGTTAAGGAGTTGGTTATGCAGGTTCAAAAAAAAAATATATATATATATATAAAATTTAAAATTGCATCTCTTGCAAGTGGCCTGGAGCTGCTGGAAGTTTCAACAGCAGTGAATATTGGAGCAACTATTGGGTTTAGCATCTTTGTTGTAGTTTTGAAACAGGCTGTCTACAGCACATAATAGATCACAAAGTGCCCAAAAAGAGGCAGGTCAGAACATCAGTGGGGTAGAAGGACACACTGTCTGCAACATCGGGACTGTCTGAAGACAGCAAGACTGAAAAAAGAATCCGGGCTGTGTTAGGGCTATTTAGTTCTTAAAGCCATTTTATTGATGGATTTGCTCTCGAGGCTAAACCACTATATCCATTACTTTTTGGACCCAAGAGGAGGACCCAAAAGACTGGCGAAGCTGGACATTGTCGTCTTGGCCCACTCTGATTTTGACAGACCCCTTGTGCTGTTAGCCTCTCTTGATGGTTTGGGGCCTCATTGTGTCAAGTCAAAGTGGAAGAAGACGGAGGCCACTGCAGCCGATCGCTGAGGTTAAAGGGGGAAGAGTATAACAGGCAGTGTTGTGTGATACACTCCCGTTACAGATTCGAGGATTGACAGTCACATGAGGGACAGCCTATTTATGCAAACAGTATGTGCTGCATATTGCAGGACTTTCTATTTTTCATCATCCCCTGTATATAAACGGAATAGTACATGCAATTTGATTGTGCCACTCAGTCGTGAACTGTCAATGTAATAAGATGCCTCGTGGATTCAACATTTGTAATTTTTTGCTTATGAAAGCAATAATTACAGTTAGGCACGGTGCAGTCATGTGTGCGCGAATCACACTTTTCCCAATTTCTCAGATATCCGGGTTACCCAGTTCTCGATATTACCCGAATCCATTTTCAGGATTCGATTCAAGACTCTTCAAGTGAGCGCACCTCGATCTTGATATTCAGCTATTAGATCCCCTCTCTTCTGTGTAACAGGTACGAGAAGATGACCAGTGGCATGTACTTGGGGGAGATAGTCCGTCAAATCCTCATTGACCTGACCAAGCGTGGGCTGCTGTTCAGAGGGCAGATCTCAGAGAGACTCCGGACCACGGGAATATTCAAAACCAAGTTCCTGTCCCAGATTGAGAGGTAAATTTGTGGCATGTGGCATTCCAGGCTAGCTTCTCACAATCTAGCTTATATTGTTTGGATTACTGGACTTGATCAAAGTCTGCATGGAAATGAGTTACAAGAAGGGATGTAACCTACTACCCATGTAGATCACACCACAGGCAAATTACTGTAAGATGTTTCTCATTTTATATATACAGTACGGGGTGTCCCATAAATGAGACATCATAAGAAATCTCATATATAATGCTGATTAGGATGGTTTCTATTAAATCAGGCAGCCACACCCAGTTGACTATCTGCACCACAAATCAAAGTGATCTGAGTTTGTTTCTCTTTGCTTAAAGCTTTTCACATCTGAAAGAAATAGAGACAACCAATTTTACCAGTAATGTAGAGGATATGGAATGCCCTCTATATTTAAACAAGGGTAGAGAGTTTGAGCGTTAACATTTTCTTTTCTATTCACTCATGAGAGATTTTAGTTTTTTTTTTCCCAGAATGGAATCTATCTTGCATTCATTCAAATCCGACCACAGAATGTGTGCGCGAATCATACTGTTCCAAATTACACCGCATTGCTAAGCAGACACAGTGTTTAATCTAAAGGAGAAATTATCTTAATTTAGATGTTTAGTTTAGTTTTAATATACTTTCTTTTCCTTACGTTGCACTTGTTATATAAACAGAATACTCTGTGAACGGTCATGGACCTGTGTTTATTTCAAGAATTGCCATAATCTCCTCTTTTGTTATTTGGTTGTCCTCATTGATGGAATAACTGCAGTATTTAATAGGGATGGCACAGGGTACTCGGGTACTCGGATATCCGGGTTACCCAGTTCTCGATATTACCCGAATCCATTTTCAGGATTCGATTCCTCTTCGAATCCCTTTTTGCTAAAATTGAACATCTCAGTTTTCCACACGACCTGTTGTAGTGGAGCCACTCGACTTGACCGGCTACACCGCTAGTTTTCAACCTGTGGTACGCGTACCTTTACTGGTACGCGACAGGCTTGCCACTGGTACGCACTGACAGTTCTTTATGACGATATGATTCCTCAAAACACAGTGCTCTGTCAGTCGTGTATCAATCTGGTGGTACCACTGAAGTGCAGAGAAATTAGAAGGTATAATGCGGAGCTCCAGACTGTGATTAAAAAAAAATTCTGCATCTCCCTTTAAAAGCAAGTGTCAATATTTACGAATGCGAGATGATGTCGGTCTGATATATATGTATATATATATATATATATATATATATATATATATATATATATATATATATATATATATATATACATATGCACACACACACAATGAAAGTAGAGTCTCTACGGCAATGCAAGTGTTCAAAGTTCTTTCAGCCAAACTATATTGAAATGGCTTACCAAACGAAATTCATCATTTTGCTTCAAAGAGGTTTAAATACTTGACTCCCGCGCGTTAATAATCTTCATCAAAATCTCTTTATTGATTTAAAAAAAGGACATAGTTGTAAAACAAACAACGCGTTTCGACACTAACATGTCTTCATCAGGTATATTAACACCAGCAGAATACATGAACCCCAGTTTCTTGTAACAGTTGTGATGGTGACCAAACGTGTGAGTACCTGTTGTGTAAAAAAGTAGCTTAAAATTAACAGTTGTTTAGGAAATGTATAACAAGAACAGCAACAAATAAAAATACACTTAAGGTTTGTGTCTTGCACACATGCCATTAACAAAATACCCTGAAAACTTAACATAATTAATGAAGGGCTGTAATGCAGAAAAAGAGCAAGAATTAAACAAACAAGGACATGAAAAGGTTACCGTACCAAGCTGAAAATAGTTGTCTTTGTGAACTCCAATAAACCAATGTTATCTTTTGCCAGTCAAATAGTAGAGTGCCTAAATAAAGTTTTGAGTCTACACGAATGGATTTTTTTTCGTCTCTTGCGTTAATTGCACAAGATTCCATGGTTAGATGATGAGCTGATAATACCTCTTCGGCCAAAGAATCAGCCACAGTAATTTAAGAGCAACGTTATGATTATGTAAAACGGTATGTAGCATGAGCTTTGTACTAAAGCAGGGCCAACTGTTGAACAAAGTTTATTTCTCAAACTGACCATTTAAAAAATGTGAAAGCAGAACACACAGAAATGCGTGCGGTCAGCTGGTTTGCATTCCCTTAATGCTCCAGCCATGACGTACAACCAACCACCTTATAACTTGATTATTTCGACCTACAGCCACAAACACGTGCGTATTAATTCGTAGTGCTTCAGAGGCAAAAACAGTGTAATTAACCCTTTCCAGGAATCAGGTAACCCGGTTCCTAGAAGGTCTAGAACCGACTCTGAATTCTTCTACCTGATGTCATGCTTAGTATTTAAACATTTATTGAGTATACTCTAATTGTTTCCCATTTTCAACCAAGTGACCATCTGGCCCTGCTCCAGGTGCGAGGCATCCTGCAGCAGCTGGGTCTGGACAGCACGTGTGACGACAGTATCATCGTGAAGGAGGTGTGCGGCGTGGTCTCACGGAGAGCCGCTCAGATCTGCGGGGCTGGCATGGCTGCCGTTACCGACAAGATCCGGGAGAACCGAGGACTGGAGCAGCTGGACATCACCGTCGGGGTGGACGGGACACTCTACAAACTGCACCCACAGTAAGTCAGCCCTTCCTTTTCATGTACAACCTCCTGAAGCTCTTCAAGTGGTTAATGTCTACCGAGAAATACATTTTCGGTAACATTTTAGATGAAGTGACTCCAATTACTGTGTATTGTAGTTACATAGTAAATACATGTGTACGTACACATAATTACAGTGTTTTATGCACAGTTACAATGTACTTATCCCAGGTGGTGGACACTGCTGCTGTACCCTTGAGCAAGGTACTTCACCTAGATTGCTCCAGTAAAAACCCAACTGTATAAATGGGTAATTGTATGTAAAAATAATGTGATATCTTGTAACAATTGTAAGTCGCCCTGGATAAGGGCGTCTGCTAAGAAATAAATAATAATAATAATAATAATAATAATAATAATAATAATAATAATAATAACTTAACGTGTAAACCTTTTTGCACGATATCTGTAAGTACACTACTGTATCAGAAAAGGGTTAGGGTTAGGTTTAGAGTTAGGGTTACATCATGCAACAAATTTACACATTAAGCACATTGCAACTATGCATAATAACACTTTTACACACCCTATTTATTCTGCATTTAACATCAGCAGGTAAAGATGAATTTAGTGGAAAGAGGCAAATAAATTATTTTGATTTAAAATTGGACATTTATTTGGTGTATCGTCACTTTAGTCAGCAAGGCAATGGCAGTCGTGTAGCTTTAGGTAACCTTTTGATAAAAACCTGAAATATTAGTTGATTGGGCAATGTGTAATATTGCTAAGTAGAAGTGACCGTAGACAGCTGGCTTATGACTCCTGTCTTCTTTTCCTAGTTTCTCAAAGGTACTGAAGGAGACCGTGAAAGACTTGGCCCCCCAGTGTGACGTCACCTTCATGCTTTCTGAAGACGGGAGTGGGAAAGGGGCTGCCCTCATTACGGCTATGGCTCAGAGCTTACACAGCCACACATAGTGTCAGAGGTCACTTTCAACCAATTTAATACAGTGCTCATGAGACTAACAATCACTGTCAGAATGAGATAATAGTGATGATACGTTATATGATCTAGATTTTCAAAGTATTTCATTGCTTACCTATTTAATATCCCAGTTTTCTGTCATTTTCTGTTGTTTTTCACCGTTTACCATGATTACATGGTACCTGGGTCTTCTTTTAAATGTTGAATTTGTAAGGTGGTTTTGAAAATAATAACCTCTATGGGTGTGCAGCTGAAACTGTCTTTATAAAAGTGTTACATAGTAAAATCATAGCAAAGGGTAATACAGCATAGGGAAGCATTGTGAAGCCCATAGAGGTATGGTTGAGAATATTGCAAACCATGGTTAATGAAGGTAAATGCATAGTGTAATAATGGGATAAGCATGGGAAAACTGTAAAATGATCACACATTTACTATGGTAAACTTCAATAGGGGTCCTGTCCCCTCAGAAACTGATTTTCTTTTACATAACATACATATAGAATATTAAACATGTAAGAAAAAAGATTGTCCTGAAATGTAGATGGTACAGTATATATTTTTAAATGCATAGACAAGGTTGGTTCATGCAGCATCAGTTTATTCATATTGTAATTTACTGTAACTTTCCTTTTTATTAGAAAAATATTCAACTGCCATTGACTGTAGTGACAGTGTAAGAGATATTTGGCCCCTTTCACAGAACTTTAAGGATTTTAAAACAGTAAATTGGGCTAATTTTCAGTTACAGGATTCAGCCATAAGCAAAGTAATGAGGCAATATAGCAGTTATGGTTATATCTTAAACATACCTGTAATGGAACACCTCTTTGACAAACATTTCACAATAAAGACTTCAGGAAAGATTAATTGTTGAAACGTTTGTCAAAGACCTTTACTAAATACTCTAGCATTGAGTGTTCTGAAACTGACGAATCTTTATTTCCCCAGACAATTTTACCAAGATGTATTTATATACTGCTTGTACAAATCGAATTATTATATTAAGATGTAAGCTTCTAGAGTAAAGGATTCTGCATCTTACCTGTTGCACTGCCATTCACAATGTAGGTCTTCCATGTGCCAATTTTAAGTACATTGCATCTGGTTGAATTCTAGGTTACAGACATGTTTGCATGTTTTACTTTCAGGTAGTCTTGAACTACTCTGTGAGGGTAGCCACTGCCACTGAAATTAATATAACTGTTCATATCAAATAAACCATATAAGATTCTGACTTCCTATTTTCAGTGTTATGGAAACTTCTGGCCGCACTGCCAAAGCCTTTTATCTCAAAGACCATTTCAGGTACTGACATCATGATAAATGTGTCTTTTTTAGATTTTCTTCATTTGGTTCAGTGTTTGCTAAGTAAAAATGAACCGTTTCACTGCCACATTGTTTTAACCACTGCTATTTTTCACATCCTGTTTGCAAACAGGAAGTGTTACATGGGCTGGGATCACATACAGTACATCTGTAGGGATGTAGGCAGTGTTCAGTAAATAGGATTGAGCTGAGAAGGGAGAACTAGCGTTTACTGTGGGCTTGAGGTTGGAGTCTGTGCCCATTCGGGTCTGCTAATAATCAAGGAAAGTTAGCCACTCCCTCTGTTTAGGAAAAATAAAGTCCTCATTCACCGACACAAACAAATGTTCCATATAAATATACTGCCCCCCAAACAACTTGTTAATTAACAGTTTTGACCTCACCCGTACCCCTTGCTCACTGAATGTCCTGGATATAATCATCCCATCAGCACGCACATGGAAAGCTGAGCCAATTGTTGGGTACTGAGGGATCTATCTGCTCTACCACAGTAGCTCAATCAGGAGTCAGGGCAACCATCAAAATGATGTTGATTGTTGATTCACCAGTGGTTAGGAGCTTTACAACATGATACACTTTGCCACTGTACTGTACCCCTGCCTTTGCATTCGAATTGAACAGCCACCCTCTAGACATGGCTGAAACATTAAGCGAATTTGGGGGAGGAGGGACCAAACTCAGTTATACGGTTTTAATTCTTGTGCAGTACCTTGTTTAGTACAGGTTAATTTTCCTTGCTGTAGTTGATTAACCCATAATGGGTACTTACTCATCTGTAACGGGCAGTGTTGTGTGATTCTGTTTTATTTGTCCAGTTCCTGTGCTTTGAAGAGTTCTAACAAAGATTTGGATTTGTTTGAACTGCCTTTGCAGTGTAAAAAAAGCAATTTCCAGCCCAGCCTGCTTAATAGTTGATAATCCAACTTTCCTTCCAATTCCCCCTTCCAAAGCCCCTACAGTGGCCAGTGACCCTCGACACATCTGCTGCAGAATTGGTAATCGAAGAAATGGACTGAAAACTAGCCCAGGGGCACTCTCCAGGGAAGGGTTTGTTAAGGTTCTTAGATTTACATCTGCTGCTCTCATACATAATTCATGCTTCTGCATTTCTTCTAAGGATAAGCAGTGATCGGCTTTAGACTATGCCTACCAAAGATCTTCAAAGGCAATGCTATGGTTTCTACTAAGGGTAATAGTTGCTCAGGTATAGGGCAACAACGGTGCTAAGAGCTACTGATACAATGGTTCTAATATGTCCAGTTATTTTAACACCATTTTCTAAATTTTAAATCTATAATGGGACATTCTCTCACCACAGCAATCCCCACAACAGCTCTGGAGAACTGAAGGTCAGTAGGTGTCCTCTGATCCAATGACCAAGTCAATTCTGCTGTCGATGTTCCATGAGCAAGTAGTTTAAACACTGACTAAAAAAACATAAATTACACAACATTAGCCTAGTAGAATTACCTATTTTATTTATTGCATTTATATAGCGCTTTTTATACAAAAGTATTCCAAAGCACTACAGTACAGCAGAAAAAAAGAACAAACCACAATACATTTGTATAGCATGTCACACAATTGCCACAGTCAGACCATTTAAATAACCGCATACACATAATACAAAAGCAGCAATTTTAAAGTTACATTAAAACCCACTAAGATAAGAAAGCCATTTTATAAAAGTGCATTTTTAGTCTTGACTTGAAAACTGTAATGGTCCCAGCTTCCCTGACAAATGAAGGCAGAACATTCCATTATTTAGGAGCTCTACAAGAAAAAGCCCTACCTCCCGTGTTGCTTTTGTTGACCCTAGGAACATCCAGCAGCCCCGCATCCTGTGATCTCAGAGTGCGGTTTGGAAGATACGGGGTTAATAACTCCTGCAAATAACTAGGTGCTAATCCATTCAGGGCCTTGTAAGTTAACAGCAAAATCTTAACATGTTATTCTATACTGCACAGGGAGCCAGTGTAAAGAGGACAAAATGGGTAATACGTTCACTTTTCCTGGTTTTAGTCAGAATTCTAGCGGCGGTATTCTGAACAAGCTGCAAGCGTGATACCACATGTTTTAGGACACCGGAAAAAAGTGCATTACAATAATAAATTCTAGATGAAACAAAGGAATGCATTAGTCTCTCGGCATCAGGTACAGAAATAATTGGCCTAAGTTTGGCCATATTTCTCAAATGGTAAAAAGATACTTTAGTAACTTCCCTAATCTGAGTCTCAAATGATAGATCAGGATCAAAGATTACCCCCAAACTCTTAATTTCTAGTTTTAAGTTTTGATGAGAGACTGCAAGGGTTGAGCTCATGTAATCCCACATTTCCCTTTATTTGGGTTTGTGAGCCCACAAACATAACCTCTGTTTTATCTGAATTCAACATTAGAAAATTCTGTGACATCCAATGCTTGATGTCTGTAAGGCAAGTAGCTAATAACACCCATGCAGAAGAAATTCCTGGTTTTAGGGACAAATACAACTCAGTATCATCAGCATAGCAATGGACGTTCACTCCGTGTCTGTGGATAATTTCACCTAACGGTAGCATATGTAACGAAAACAGCAAGGGACCTAGAATGGAGCCCTGTGGAACACCACAGACAACTTCCAATAATGCTGATTTTACCAGGATAGGACAAGACAATTCAATAGGATGGAATCGTCTACAGTATCAAAGGCAGCACTTAGATCAAGAAGAATTAATACTGATAGAAAGCCAGAGTCAGAGCTCATCAGCAGATCATTCACAACTCTGACAAGGGCCGTCTCGGTGCTATGTGCAGCACAAAAACTAGACTAAAACTTCTTGAATATACCATTAAGAGTTAGAAATTTTTGTAATTGAATTGCAACAACTCTCTCTAGAACCTTATCTAAGAATGGTAGGTTGGAGATTGGCCTATAGTTATTGAGGACATTAAGGTCATAATTGTGTTTCTTAAGCATAGGCTTTACCACAGCTACCTTAAGTGCTGAGGGAACTATACCAGAGGAACGTGAACCATTTATAATTTTTTAAATGTGGGTATTAATAACACCAAGAACATCTTTTAATAGCTCTGTCAGTTCCTGTAAGGTAATCAAAGAAAAAGCCCCCATAGTAACCTTAATTAATCATCCCTGTATGGTGGACTTATACGTAGGATCTGTAAGATTTGTAATTTTGTGTAAATTAGTCGTTTTGATATACAGTGCTCCCTCACTGTATAAGGCTCTCGGTTATAACGCGCCTTGGATATAACGCTCCTACAATTCCCTATACTAGTGATTCATGCAATATTTCTACAGCAAATACAGTCCTTGTGTTGTTCAAACTATAAACATGTGAAATAATGTATAATGTGATATCTTGTAACAATTGTAAGTCGCCCTGGATAAGGGCGTCTGCTAAGAAATAAATAATAATAATAATAATAATAATAATAATAATAATAATAATAATAATAATAATAATAAAACAACTTCTCAGTTTAACTTCCGTTTCTGGCCCTCCCTTTTGATACAGTATTGGAACTGAAGAAAAGCTGCACTGGCACTTTATATTACAGACATCTTATTCAGCATTTGTTTTATAGCTAAATAAATATTGGCCTATTACGTGGTTACCGTTCCTAATGTATTTACTTATTTGCTGCGAGAGGAGCTGCGGCTTTCTCCGGGAGACGAGGCGCTTCAGCTTCGCTTCAGCCCTGCTCCGGCAGCCGAACGTGGGGCGAGCCCATTCCCTCTTCCCCTCTCCGGACCCGTTCTCCTTCTCGCACTTGATTTGCTTGTCTTTTGCTTCGAACTAAACTCTCGACAGCCATTTAGCCAGGTTATTTATAGTTTAAAAATTGCTAATTAAAATGATCCACGAGTGGGAATGTTACCTTTGTTTGTGTTAAATATACAGTTGATTACATGGTGCTTTATGCATGGTTAATTCATAGAAAGTTACATTGTTGCTTCACTATATGTACATTATAGAGAGGGAGTTATTTTGTATTTTAGTCAGATGTGTGTTATGTGTCCTGCGGCACCCCCCACCCCCTCCCTCGTTTATAACACTCTTCGGTTACAACGGTCATATTGTGTGTCCCCCGAGACCTGCGTTATAGCGAGGGAGCACTGTAACTTACCATTATACTAACACCTCCGTAATAATAGGTTTGTTTTCTTCTTCAAAATAATAAGTCAGTCTTCTTCAGGAACAAAGCAAATCCAAAGACAGTACAGGATGCAATCACAGCAATACTGTAAGCACAGTTACAGGTCTCAGCAGGTGAAATTTTGAGCAAACAAAGCTGCAGGTAAAACCTACAGGTATGGATAGATAGAATCTTGAGCAATGAAAGTACCTTTTACAAGAATTAATATACTCAGCAAATTACTGCCTACTGGATGTGGAGCTACTGCTTTCACCAATGAACAGAGTTGGCCCCCCTTCACTGGAGGCGTGCCAGCAGGTGCTCTGAGATGCTGCACCAAAGGCACAATGTGCCACACTTAGCAGAAGTTTGTGTATTAGAACCAGCTTTAGCTATGCTGACTGTGGTCCACACCTATTGATCAAAATCAGCTTTTCTAAGTAGAAACAACTCATGCATAAACAAGGCTCATCTGTCCGAGGTAACTGCTCTCTGGGAATCATGAAAAACCAGTTTCTTATCACGACTCTTATACATAGAGGCACCTCGGTTCAGGAAATTTTCACAGCTACAAGGACAGGGCAGCGCTAAGCAGTAGATTAAAAAACCCACAGGAAAATCACACAATGTTCAGAGACAGAGTTTCAATGATTTAAAGGGTCACATACAATTATTACAATTTATATAAAACCTTACACCATACATTTGTTTACCTAATAACTAGTCTAGGTTTTAAATACCACTTATCCAATTTTAATTTCCATTTCTTACACATGCTTGATTTCCATCATGGTCATCAGCTTCATACTGATAGCTACTCATACTGAATTAAAATGTATAGCCGTGGCGGAGGATGCATGTTACCGACATACCTGTTATAATCACAAATTAGCCCATACTTGAAATGCAATATCTCTGCAAAGCATTGATATGTAAACTCACTTTTTTAGTCATTTGTCTAGTAAAAGAAAATAACTAGCTGAAACATGTATTTACTTGGCTTATTTTTCTTTTAGTTTTTAGAATCCTGAGCGAGTGTTTTAAAGTTATGGAGTCAAAATGAAATACTAAAGCATAATGTAATAAATCTTATGCAATACTCTTTGTAATCTTACTTTAGGGCAGTGTGAGATACCACACAGAAAGTGATAAGATAAAGGGAAGAAACAGTCAGATTTTTTAAAATACAGAACAACGTTTGTGAAAACATGTATATTCCATATTCCTATACTGCTAATAAGAGATAAGAAAATTGTTGGTAATGTGTTACAGTACATTGTCACAGATCAGTCAAGACTGGTGTCATCTTTGTTAAACTACATACTTGTCTGTGAATGTTCATGAGGGTGTGTTTTACTGCTGGTGTGGCTCTGCTAGTTTGGAATGGAAAATTACAACATGTGAGTGCGTGTGAAGGCTTGTCTCTTTGAAGGGCTGAGGGTCTGGGTAAATGCACAAGCTAAAGCAACAATGTCATTATTGCTAGCCAATAGTTTTGTTTTCCACTGAAACCACTGAGATGCTGATGGCATTTCTGCAGTTTTTGCTTAAATAGCGGTGAATGACGTTCTTACATCCTAAGAATCAGCTCCTCTAGGCCCTGGTTCAGCTAGGGAATACAATGCTACATTTCCATCTGCACTGTGAACCTGCAGTCAACACAAAAGGACACTGACATGTTTTTTTTGCAAAATTGATGCAAACTGGTCATGCACTGTGATCAGGTGGGTGTGTGTGGGTGGTGACATCACGGACCAGGAAGAAGTGCAAAACAAAAGGTACGGGGCTAAACTGACATAGCAGTATATTTATTAATAACAAAATAAAGAGGTTTAATAAGACACACCAAAGAAATGGGCACATGGACCAAAACAAAAATAAACACTAACAAATGATTTTCTTTTACGAGTACCTTCGCTTCCGGGTAGCATTCACTCTTGCTGATATCCCCGGGGCATACTTTTGGGCCAGCAGTAGAGGAGATCCTACAGTGTTCTCATCAAGAACGTGAGGCATCTTGGCAATTGGCTGCGTTACTCTCTTCCAGCGCGCCGACGTGAAGGTGTAGTGATGGGGGTGATACACAGCCGTCAAGTGGTGACGACAGACGCAGGCAGGTAGAGGAGTCAGCAGGTCCTGGACGGTCCGCTGGACATCCCTACACATAAATACGCTGGGGCTCCGAGCGGTGCACCTTGCGCTCCAGCATTTCCTTCCTGTGCTCCAGAACAAACAAGACCTCATGCGCACTGACAACAGTAGTGGCGTATGTGAACCACCAGGGTGGGCTTCGGTCCCCGGGGTTACACCGCGTAGCCTTTTCGGCTGCTGATCTGGGCACCGAAGCATTTATTGTCCCTCCGGGCTGTTTATCTTCCCGGGGTGGTAAACTGGGCGGTGGACCTCCACTCGAGGGACGGTCCTCACCCGTCAGAAGGGAGACTCCACCCTCAGGAGGTGCAGCGCATTTGGGATCGCTTCGGGGAAGCCCAGGTCAATCTCTTTGTCTTGGCAGAGACGACTCATTACCCCCTGTGATTCCCCCTCCACAGTTGCAGATGTCCAATAGGCGTCGACACCCTAGCCAACAAATGGCCCAAATGCTTTTATACGCTTTCCCACCGATACCGCTGCTCCCTGCCTTTCTGGAAAAGGTCAGGAGAGAGAAAGCGACAGTTCTCCTGGTGGCCCCCAGATGGTCCAGGAGAATCTGGTTTTCGAACTTTTGCCAGCTGCCAGTTAGTTCTGTTCAACTATCTCTAGTTTTGTTCTGTGCATATTATTTCTACCTGTAAATTTATGCTATAAAAGTCTGTGTAATACACTTTTATATGCTGTAGTTTCTGCGGTTTATTTGAGACAATTTTTAAATGTGTGTAGGATCTTTATCTATACGGATAGCTCCGCTATGACCAAATGTTATTTCAATTAGAATGTTGGTAACCATGGTTTTGTTGCATGTTGAATGTGATAAAGGGGTTTTGCTAAATTAGACATTTCTCAATGTAATAAAAAGTCTGTTTTTTTAAAGCATAAAGGTCGATTTTACTCATTCTCTGCTTGAATGGAAAAATAAAGATTGAAAAAACCCAGTAAATTCTTTAATCAAAGTTAATCAAACAAAATGAGTGATATATTACATGTATGGAATGAAAATGTATCTTGTGACAAAGCTGTTATCAGAATATGGAATGGTAATGGAATGGACTATTTACTACACAGAAGAGTGCTGTAGTTACTCCACAGATAACTTTTGGAGCTGGCCAGTTATACTTCTAAACAGGGCCGGATTAACCCATCACGGGGCTCTAGGCCCCTATCTTCTTATATGAATAACAACAAATATACGATTTTTTATATATATATATATATATATATATATATATATATATATTAGCTTAACTCACGCTCCATCAATTTGCAAAATGTATCATTTTCGTTTTTAATTTATTATATATATGGTTTTAAATTATGCCGAATTCTGGTTATTAATTATGATGAAAGTTTCACGCACTGCTCTGAACTGAACGACTGCAGAACGACCGACCGAATCTGCCAGAAACAGTTCAATTGAAGGCGGTGTGCTAAATACATTTCAAAATAAATTCGTAAAAAACCCAAAGCCTTCGTCAAATCCCATAGCACAGCTTGATAATAACCTTTCCCGATTTATCAAGCTGTGCTTCTATACTTCTATATAAGAGGTATGTTCTCCATAGTCCACAAAAATGTAACCCCCCCCCCCCCCCCCCCCAGTTTATTTTTTTATTTTTTTACTAACACTGATTTTGTTTTTTACTGACAACATTAAAAAATAGAAACAATAAATAAAATACATTATAAAATAGACTAGTTTTGCGTACTTACATTTCTTTAGGTCTTATTTACTTCTTATGGTCATACATCGACATTTTACGGACTGGATAATTTGCTTCGTTGGTCTGAAGCTGGTGCTGTTTTTAACAGCAGTCTTGATATTCAGAATTCCATTCAGATGTCTGTAGACAATTGATTTCTGATGTCTGTTTTACAAGTTTCATCTGAGAAAAAAATATCTTGTTCTAATTCTGCAGTGCTATGTGGCAAAGCCAACATATTAAGCGCAAACTTGGCAACTGTAGGAAAACGTGGCTGTCTGCTAGTAGACAAGAGCGCAATTTTGTGCCAGTTTTCATCAGCTTCAAGATCCCGTCAAAGATCCTTCAAGGCAGTCACTTAATTTGACTCCATAAATTCCATCTAGGCTATCCAGCATATTTCCAATAACAAAAAAGCATTGCAAGCTGGACGATGTCTCCCGAGCTCGCTGTGCTTTGGCTACTTGGTTGAAGAACGCGTATACTAATTTCAGCACAGTAGTGTTAATTGGTATTCTTCTTTTGATAATTTTCACTGCCATCACATAAGATGTAGGTATATATGTCATTCAAGCTGATTGGGAAATCTGCAAGCAATACAAAATATATCAGATTTATTTCGATTCAAACAGACATGTTTTATTTATTTACGTTTTAGTGTTAAAATGTGACTTTTTTTTTACTGACTTGCCTTAATGGCCAGTTGGCAACCTTCAGTCAAATGCAGTTTAACGTGGCTTACGTCTTTCTATACAGCAAAGGCAGTAAGATTTCCTTGCTTTACTGTTGATCGGAGGTGTTTTTTGACCCTTCGTTAAAGAAAATTCTCTTTCCAGGGTCGGGGATAATGTTTTCGGCTACGGGGCTGTCAGCATCAATTTGTAAAAATATTTATAATGCCCCTCTTTGCCGCTTGTATTCTCCTTCCTCCCGTTTCTTGTGTTTATGCTTTACTGCCCCTGAAAGAGACAACCAAAATCAAACTGACTGACCTGGCTGGAATGTACTCGTGTCAACTCGCGTAAGTGAGCGAGACAATAAATTCCGGGCCAGGGACTTTGATTTTGTGTGAACACATGCGAGATACACTTCCTCGGTTGAAATGTCAGTGAGCGAAGTTCTTCCAGTTTGCGCGCAATTCCATATCTGTTTATATATTTGGGCCGCCATGAGTTTGGGCCGTAGGCAGGTGCCTAGTTGGCCTATGCGTTAATCAGGTGTTCTGCTTCAAATGAAATAAACACAGCACTCTGTGCTCATGTAGTATATTGTTTATATAACAAGTACATTGTATGAAAAGGAAAGCATGTTTAAACCTAAATTAAACCATAGAATTGGTTTCCTTAGATCAAGTTTAATTTATGCTTATGTAACAGGGCGTGGGCTGGGTGCGAATCGGCGAGCGTCTTATCCACTATGCATTCATGGTTACAGACAGGTTCACATAACTGGTACGCGTAGGCATGCGCACCAATAATAATAATAAAAAAATGCGGACTTCCATGTTGTTTTTAAGACGCAAATGCATACAGTCAGTATATGTTTTACAGGAACGCATTATAGGTAGCGAGGGTGTATCTGGCTGTGACCTATACCTGCCTAACCTCCCGATTTTCTATTGAGTCTCTGGGATCTGTCAACGATCTCCGGGTAACTGACCTTAGTTATAATAATTAAATACCAGTCCTCATATTTCATTTCATACCGGAGGGTTCCAATTCCCTTAAAATTCAACCCCTGCTAGTGCTATCATTGGCTGCTTCCACGTTTTAATGGACACTTGAAACAACCAATGATAGCAGGGATCTCGATTTAGCTATAGATTCTAAGAAAAGGGATGTAGTTTCGGGGAGTGGCGTTGTGAAAGCTCACTGACGCTTTGCTTCCCAAACTGAGCGCGGGCGATTGGAGGTGTCGATGTTTGAGAGCCGTTACATTTAAACGTGAGTTTAAAAATACATATATACATTTACTTAAGCATTTTACTTAAATTAATGTATTTTCCCCCACAGTTATGTCCCTCTTTAAAAAATACCGTTGTGCCGTCAAGCTGACGTGTTCAACAACACAAATAAAGTGAGGAAGTGTTTTAGTTTTTTTGCTTTTGAATCCCCAAGGTTGGAATTTAGTGGTATAGAGAAAAAAAATGTAATAACCAGTAATCCGGACGCCTACTTAAACATTTATAAACTTTTGTTCTTG
This sequence comes from Acipenser ruthenus, assembly GCF_902713425.1. Taxonomy (NCBI): domain Eukaryota; kingdom Metazoa; phylum Chordata; class Actinopteri; order Acipenseriformes; family Acipenseridae; genus Acipenser; species Acipenser ruthenus. Next base: position 20,226,951 of record NC_081195.1, read on the forward strand.
TCGATACTGAACTAACCCTGGACCTGATCGTGTAAACATGTTTCAGGAACTCAATTGGTCAGGTACGTTTTTTTCTCCTTACTGATAATAATGGAGAGAATAACTATTATTTTATTTATAAATATATATTTTGAGAAAGTAATCGAGAGTCCATTATTGTTTATAAAGACCCTGAGAATAAACGTTTCTTGTGCCATTGCAGTCACTCAGGTGAAACAAACATCAGGTGAAATATGCCCAAACATCAATATCTTTCAGCAAAACTTTCAGGTATTGTAAGGTCCCTTAGGTCATAGAATAACCCGTTTTTGTACATGTATCTTTAAGCAGAATACATAATAATAAAATTAAAAGACGCCGATTTTGGTACCACATGGAATTCAGTATGTTGTAATTTCACGCCTGCCCAGATGTGTTTTTTTTTCTTTTTTCGAAAGACGGCTGAATTGGAAAGTCAAATATATCTGTGTTTACGCGCCACATTATTTTCTCCCAATAAAACCGTGATGTAGATAGGCTTGTTGTTTGACTTAGTTACCGTGATATACTCAGGCTTATTGTTTTACTTAGTTTGAGGCACGAAAGCGTCACATTATATTTATTTTTAGCAATTCTATGTATTCTTTTTGACGTGAAATTTTGTATCGGAAATGTAAACTAATCAATGAGGTATCGCTGCACAGAAAGACTTCGATAATAGTTAATAAGCAATGAATAGAAGTCAGACCAAGTAAAACATAACACAAATACTGAGCAGCGTGTCTTTTTTTTATTTGTTTTACTCTTCTGTTTGGTTAAAGCTCTCTTTATCCCTCAGTGCAGACTGCAAAAAAATCTTTGGCTGCGTTCACATTACTCCTAAACAGCCTGCGTTGCAGTCGGGAGTCATGTTTTTTTTGTACAGACTGTCCTGTGAGGTACGTGTTCAGTTGTATTAAACATTTGGGTCCTCCAATATTCTACATGGATGGGGGTACAGTATTCCATAGCTATTGAGAAGCCATAGAATTCTGTATCCCTTCACAATGTAATCAAAACACCAGTTTAATGGATCATCATGTCATATGTTTTTTGTACAGACTGTCCTGTGAGGTACGTGCTCAATTGTATTAAACACTGGGGTCCCCCAATATTCTACATGGGTGGGGGTACAGTATTCCATAGTTATTGTCTACAAGGTGCTAGAAATTTCAGAATAATAATGCATAGAACCCCATGTTTTATGCAAATACGAAATAACACAAAATAACATAAAATAAAATGCTAATATAAAAAGAAATAATACGAAAAATCATTATAAAACAAACAGTGATATTTTTAAATTGTAAGGTTTATACAGAAAATACTTTAAATAAATACTTGCAATCGTAGTTGTCAAGGCTCAGCCGTTACCATAGACACGGTCTGAAGGGAAACGGAAACTCTGACTAGCACTTGCGCACATGTATAATTTGAAGCAAGTTGTTTGGGAATTAAAATTGTGATGGAAGAGAAGAGACGTTTGTTTGTAAAATGCCTAAACCGCGCAAAACAATTAAACAACGCTGCAAAGAATTTGAGCATGAGGGGATGTATGCAGCTGACCGTGACAAAATAATGATGTGCAGATTTTGCGGCTGTCGGCTGGAATGGGATTCTTTTGGGGAAAATATGGCTTGTTTGCTTGTACGCTATTTTGCATTAGTATGCTAATTCTTTGTTTTATTTCAAGTGGTGCAAACTTTGCACTGGAGCAAATGTTGTTTTGGTATTGAATGGATTTGAATTAATAAGAACATAAGAAAGTTTATAAACGAGAGGAGGCCATTCAGCCCATCTTGCTCGTTTGGTTGTTAGTAGCTTATTGATCCCAGAATCTCATCAAGCAGCTTCTTGAAGGATCCCAGGGTGTCAGCTTCAACAACATTACTGGGGAGTTGGTTCCAGACCCTCACAATTCTCTGTGTAAAAAAGTGCCTCCTATTTTCTGTTCTGAATGCCCCTTTATCTAATCTCCATTTGTGACCCCTGGTCCTTGTTTCTTTTTTCAGGTCAAAAAAGTCCCCTGGGTTGACATTGTCTATACCTTTTAGGATTTTGAATGTTTGAATCAGATCGCTGCGTAGTCTTCTTTGTTCAAGACTGAATAGATTCAATTCTTTTAGCCTGTCTGCATACGACATGCATTAAATACCGCCCTGTGACAGGGGGGCTGGGTGGTGACGTCAAGGCAGAAGCAGGAAGGTAAACACACTGGCACCAAGTCTGCAGTTTTAAACAAAACAGGCAGCCACAGGCGTTGCGGAGCAACAGGCAGCCCCTTGCGATGCGGAGCAACAGGCAGCCCCAGGCGATGCGGAGCAGCAGGCAGCCCCAGGCGATGGCGAACTGGCATCCCCAGGTGATGGCGAACTGGCATCCCCAGGCGATGCACGACAGGGCTGCAACGGACCCTCTGGATCTTGTCCCAGTCCGTCCTGTCCTGAAGAGAGAGGCAGCTCCTGCTCCTCTCTCTCGGGTGGTGGTGGGACCAGCAGGTACTCTCCCTCTGCTGGCGGAGATGTGGGCTGTAGACAGTCGGCCTCCCCCCTCTTGGGCTGTGGACGCACCGACTCCCCCCTCTTGAGCTGTGGACGCACCGACTCCCCCCTCTTGGGCTGTGGACACACCGACTCCTCCCACTCAGGCGCAGGACGTTTGGGCTCCTCCCACAGGCGCAGGACGTTCGGGCTCCTCCCTCTCAGGCACAGGACATTCGGGCTCCTCCCACTTGTCTCCTCTCCTGCAGCTGTAATCCCAGTCTTCGGGGACGGGGCAATTAACTGGGAAATGGCTGCTCCCCACAGATGCAGCAACAGTACACCTGGCTTATGCTGTGGAGGAGGGCTTCCCAGTTGATCTCCTCCTGTGCCTGCTGTTGCTGTTGTTGCAGCTGCTGCTGTCTGCAGCTCTTCCTCCTTCTTCCTCCCATCCTCCTTCCTCACTCTCCTTCTCACTCCACACATTAGAAAAAAAACGAAAAAAATGCAAAAAAACCCCAGAAAACTGCAGTATCCTCTTCTGTCTGTTTCCAGGAGGCGCTGGGCAGTGACGTCAAGGCAGAAGCAGGAAGGTAAACACACTGACACCAAGTCTGCAGTTTTAAACAAAAGACGCGGCGGCGCCGTTTTATTTAAATAATACAAAAATAAATAAAAAGTGCAAACAGAAAAAACTGCTCGCAGAGCAAAATAAATATTTTAAATAAAACAAATCACGAACATAAAATGATAAATACAGGTCAGGCTGGCTTGTCGCTGTCACTGTTCCTGTATATTTATTTTAAGTTTCGCTTTCTCTCTCTCTCTCTCTCTCTCTCTCTCTCTCTCTCTCTCTCTCTCTCGCTCTCGCTCTCTCCACTCTCGCTCCTCATACACCCACCACTGCAGCTAAAACAGCAGGTTTTTTTATATCTTGGCCGAGGGGTTAACTGGCTATCAATTCTCTCATTACCCCTCGGCCACAGTCTGCACAGGTAGCATTACTATGCGTGACTGCCAGCTAATTCAATAATCACCAGCTGACAGTCACGCATTCCCACAAGGTATTTTAAATTTGAATGGGCTTCCCATCCACGCTGCTTAATAATACAAACAATGCGGCTACGCCGTCATTTAAATACGTTTCTAAATAAATAATATAACAAAACACCCGGCGCTTCGCCATCATATAAATATAAATACAATAAATCATAAAACAAAACAAATACAAAATACACTGCACGGGGGCAGAAGGGGAAACCCTGTTCTAAAAATAAATAAACAATAACTGTACAGGGCTCCTCGCCCTGTTACACGCCCTAATTAATAACCTCTTACAACTTCTGTCCTGTGTATGTGGATGAGTGGGTGGGTCATTTGAGTAGTCCAGACAGAATGACAAGCTATCACCATCTAAGGTTGCTAATGAATAAAATAAATAAATAAATAAATAGTAACAATAAATGAAACATGTCCACTGGCGCCAGAATTTAATGTTGCTCACGCTATATGAGGTACCCTGGCACTAGAGTCTAGATCCAAATTTGCACCCCTGATCCTTGACATCCCAATTGTTAGAACAGGAGGAGATGGAGCTAGACAGCGACCTCGATGATGACTGCTCATTTTTGTGAGTACCATTTCTGCTGGTACTCATGTGAGAACCTAATGATAAAAGTTATGTGAACCCCTGGTTATAGAGCTTTTAACCTCATCTCATCTCACCGACAGGGGTCAGAATGCGTAACAGCACTGCATCAACACAACACTGCTGTTACACTTAGCAATGTGGTGTCATTTCGAACAGTATGATTGCCCTGATCATTCTGTCGCTGGATTTAAATGAATGCAAGATTCCAAAATGAAATTCGGTAAAACAAATAAAAAAAATTACACAGCAACGTTGAATATGAAAAAATGTAAATATGAAAAATATCTTGACACTATGCTTTCTGTACACTTTCAATCTTGGTTTTTGAGTTCAATTCATTTCCCCACTGGCCAGTTATTGGGAAAGACAGGAGAGACAGACAAAAGCGTTATGGGAATTTTGCCAGCTACAAGACACAAGCCTCTCACATTGTTTTTGGCTCCAGTGGTCAGACAGTTTAGATGAAGGGTAAAGAAGGCTACTAGAGCATAATAATATGAGTAAAACAGCAGAGAATGTGATGTGAGTCTGCTAATGGTAGCCTCTCCTTCAGTTTTGTTATATTGTACAGCTGTAGGCTGTTTAATGAACTAATAACAATGAAATGTATATCTTAAAGGTTTATACTGTAGATAAAGGTTCCGATAGCTGCCCTAAAGATGTGAAATACAATTGATAAAGGTACTGTATTCAAAACACACATTGTAACCAAGGCTTTTTAAATTAATTTAGTTGCTTTTTATTTGCACTTGCAACATTAATGCCGGTCCCCTTTCCCTTTGCTGAAGAGCTCTAGGTTCTGGTAGTTTATTTTGCACTACAGATCAGATCAGATTTTGTTTTAAAAATACAGCATAATTGTCCTGGTGCAGAATCATTTCCTGTGCTGTAGGTCAGATTAACTCCAATGAGGCCAGAACGGTTAATCTTGTCAAGCCCTTACACATTTTCATGCCGATTGGGAAGTTCAGGAGGTAATTTTTCACTTCTTATTACCAATTTTACAAGGATATTTAGTCTGTCCCTGTTTTAATAGCTTTGAATGTGCTTTTATTTATTTATTTATTTTTTAACCTTTTTTTTATATCTTATTATGATGTTTACAGTCATTCTTAGTTCTGTTGATCTGGAGTGGAGTTTTATTAGTTTTTTATATAACAAAATCCATCTGGAATTATCTGAGCCTGTGGAATCCTAGTTGCTGGTTCCTTTTGAGTACTTCCTGATTTCAAAGCTGAGATTCATAAGCATAGATAATTCAAATACAGATAAAACTAGTAAACTTCCATATGTGGGCTGCTCCAAATCACTTGGAAAAAGTGTAAGATTCTTCACTATGATCCTATAAACTGAGAGGAACTTACTGCTTTGTTTTAAGGCTGGACTTTCTAAGGAAGGCGTGATTTTCAGTAGACACATACCCCACCCACATCTACTTCCTTCCTTTTCAGACCAAACAGTCAAAAGTGGGTTAGTTGGTTGTTGGGGGGGGGGGGGGGGGTCCAAACTGGGAGAGATGGCAAGGACAATGAAAAAAAAAACTAATCTCCATTTCTAACTAATCTCTATCATTCATTCTTTTATTTAGAAATCCTGCTTGTCCAGAGATGCTGTCTTAATAGGTATGTCATTAAATGAAAGCCTTCAATATTGTGGAGGAGGGAGAGCTTGGGGAGAGGATGTGTAGCTGGAGCGAAACATCAAGAGGTATGTCATTGGTCATATGAGACAGAACACAGCTCTGTTTACGTTATGTGCGGAAATGACCATACACTGCAATAGGGAGGGATTTTAACCCTATAACTGCCCACGTCATAATGTGAAACTGTTTGATGATAAAATATAGCATAGAAACCCATAGAAAATAATTCTAATGCTGTGTTTTCATGAACACAGATATATTTCAATACATTATGAAGGATAATTTTAAGCAATATGAATTCACAGTCAGTGTATTGCAAAAGACTACAATGTGTTGATTTACCTGACTGGTTAGACCAAATAAGTGGTTAATTCGGGTTGCTGTACAGTAAACGCAGGTTACTTTGAAGGGAATTCCTTATTTTATCAGGGAACCGTTTTCTGCTTGCAGCTCACCAAGACTAAAGCACACAAGTGTCTTTGTCAAGGTCATACTCTTACTATAGATAACAGGGAGCCTAGCTATTCGTCCCTTAACTGCCTTCACTGCTGTCAATATATCATTTCAAAAACACCATTTATAGACAACTAATTGTATACAGATGTCAGTTGATTAGTGAATACATGTCCTTCATAGAAATCGCTGGATAGTTGTCTAAAGCTTTTACTGTGGCATTATATTTGAGCCTGGCTTTAACATTGGTTCTATGGGAAAACAGCAGAACCTTCAGCATTACAGATGTCCTACATGAATAAGAAGTGTCATAAAAAATCATCTTGGTTATCCATGGAGATATTTTAGACATGGAAGCACCTAACAACTGAGCTCTTACAATTTAAAAAGGTTTGTCGTGTTGCTGCATTAGGAAAATGCAGCTTGTATAAGTTAATATGTACAGTTGTCCCTATAAATCATGTTTTTAAAAAATAATTAAATTAAAAGAATGCAATACAATGGTAATGCTATTATCCATGCCATTGTTTGTCAGTTGGCAGTCTACCATGCACAACACTTATGGTAAAATAAGATGTACTGGAATATTCTGAAATCTGGCCTTTTGAGTTGCTTCGTGATTTCTAATACTGTATGTATTACAGAATACAGATCAGAGATTTGCATTAAACTAAATCAGTCATGTCAAGGGTGAATTCCTAGTGTTCTACATGTACTGTATATAAAATATGTATTATGTGTGGGTACTGGTATATAGGTAGCTACAAAATATTTGTGGCATTTCTTTTTCAGATACATTACACAGCAATATGAACAACAGGGTTATGCATTATGTTTCTTTCTTCAGAAATTCCAGTACTATGAAATGGGTTGTGTGGGCAGCACTGACTGGTTATGCATACTACTAATTCAAATGCATGTACATGTGGATGCTTATAGAAAGAGACGTGCTGAACGTGCTTTAGTGATGTAGATAGGGCCTGGGATTCTGACAGTACAGTAGCTTCTCCCTCCCCCTGCCACAGAAGAAGCTTGAGGGACAGACCGTTTGCTCCCTCCCACACTCCTTGTGCAGCAAAGCCCTTAGCCAATGGCAGGAGTACAGGGAGTGGGCTGGCTTTGGCTGGTTACCACCCAGCAATAGCATTACTGCATCTTTACACTGGTTGTTAGCAGAGGACACAGCCACAGCCTAATGAACGAACTGTATGTGGATTTTTTTCACAGCTCAAAGGGAAGAGGGCTAATCCATTTTTAAGGGACTGTTGGTGACTTTTGCAGTGACTGCTTGGATCGCTACTGCACTGCTTTTAGCTGTTTTTGTCTTTTTCTCTCTCATCTCCCATCATACCCTCCAGGCAGGATGATAGCTGCTCAGCTTCTGGCCTATTATTTTACAGAATTAAAGGACGACCAGGTCAAAAAGGTGAGTGTTATGGTGAAGGTAATCCCATAAACCAGGTACAGATGTGTTCTGCAGAAGCTGTTGTCATCACTCAGCATCATTACAGAAATGCAACAGCGCTGACATGTTACATGTAATTGTGCGTATATTTTACATAAACATAATGTGTTTCGTATACAACGCTGTTGAAAAGCAGCCATCTGTAATATCATGGATGCTGGCAGCCCCTAGCCTTGAAATATACAAGATATTAAAAGACGAAGCCGTGTTTCATGGTTCTGCGGTGTCCTTGAAACAAGGAGGTAGAAGTAATTTCAAGACATTGTGAATGTGTAATTTATAATGCTTGAGCTCAACATTAGAATAAAGGAGCCAGCTGTAACTAAAGCAGATATGTGTTCTTAGCTGAGTAAATTGCTGAAGCCACATTTAATTTGAATTCATTTTCCCTTTAAGGCCTGTGTCAATTAGTGCATCCTATTTCTGCTGTAAAGTCTTATTATTATTTATTTATTTCTTAGCAGACGCCCTTATCCAGGGCGACTTACAATTGTTACAAGATATCACATTATTTTTACACACAATTACATTATTTTTTACACATTATGAACTAATCATGTGCTCAACATGTCCCTATATATTAAATAGCAATGCGTATTAAGATACACTTAATATTTTAAATACAGATCTATAGTTTATGCTAGTCTGAGCATCGCCCCTGGAATTGCCATCGTAGGTAATCAGATTCCTTTTAATTTAATTATTGCATGGAATTAAAAAAACTAAATGCTAATAATATCAATAATAACACTAATAATAATGTTGCTAGTGATGTCATATTGAAATAGTTATTTTAATTTTATATTTGATCTTATAACCAATGCTGGCAAACAAACTGGACAAAATTGACGGGTACTCTGTAAGGGTAATTTGGCATTGTGTTTATTTCTGTGTTATGTTGTATGATTGATTTATCTAAAATATACCAGCCATTGGCAGACTGATGACAGTGTCACCCTTACATGATAGTATAGGAAGTGATGTTCAGTTTTATTCCAGACTGCCGGTATGATAATGACAGGGCTCTTGGCTATGGTAGGAAGCTGATGTATCCTGATTTGCTTCCAATACAGAACCAGCCAAGAGGACAGAGGACCTGGGAATGGGGGCTCCAATGATCTCATTGTGATAGAATTCACGGCTGTGTGTCTTTAGGTTAACAAGGGAAGGGTAGAGGCTATCTTAACTAAACACTTGAGCAAAGCGGGTTCCATGATCATATATGGTCAGTCTTTCAGGAGATTGGGTCATGTGTATGATGACCCCTGGCCAAGGTTACGGGCGTCCAGCTACATATCATCAATAAGAAGACTTGATTAAATTAAGGTATCAAATAATACAAATATGATAAGGACAACCATGTTATTGCTACCTGTGGCACATTGTAAATGTACACATATCGGATGTAATTATTGAAAATGGACATTGTATGTTTGAGAGAACATATCACTAAGTGATGAAACACGGTACTAAATATAATTTTATTATATTTTTTTTTAAAACAGAAAGACAAGGTTATTTTAACATGCTTTCACAGGCCCCCATTGGCACTAATTGGACTATCTAATGTTGCCTTAGGTTAGGTAGTCCATGATTAGTGCTAATTGAGGTCTGTGAAAACATCCCAAAGCGTTCTTTATGTATTCTTTATATCCTAAGGATTTGGTTGGGAATTTACTGTACGACATCATAGTAACCAGAGAACATACTGTATACATGCCTATATCTGTATTTCCAAAATTATACTGAGATATGCCAGGTAATCTGTAAAATCAATTTAGAAAGAGTGGCTCACCCCTTCTTTCTCAAGGATCATTACTGGTATATGAAAATATAATCCCCATCCACTGCTTGGAATAACTTGTATCTGAAAAGCTCACAGTCAGTGGAGACAAGCAGGTTTACTTGTCCACCGAGTGTAGTTGTTTTATTGTTTTTCTCTACATTTTTTAATTCTAGTTTTATTGTGTTGCTTTAATTATATGTAATATATGTGACGAGTTTGACAGAAACCCGTTTAATTTCCTGTATCATACTTCAATCATGTGACTGGCACGAAGGGCGATTTCTACTCTAGACAGTCGTGTGACTGTCTGGCGATCCACGGAAGACAGGATTGAATTTTTCTGAAGCTAGTTGCTCGCAAGACTCAAGCATGACCCAGCCTTAACGATAAGATTCATACTTCTACTATAGGAGTCATACCCCCTAATACTATATTAAATATACATTCTTTAGTTAGTGCTTCCTAACCCTTGAGTGTAGATTACATCCTTAGGTAGAAGAACTCTGTGGCCTGGAAGGTATTGTAGGCAGACCCCTGCAGTTTGTTAGTAGCTGCAGTGCTCTTTGCTCTGCTGTGCTAGCAGCAAAAAGACAGTGACCTTGGGGAGTATGTTTTTTTTTTTTATCCTCTATAGAAAAGCATCATTAGGAAGTAGGAGTACCTGTGTTTAAATGCATGAAGCACAACCAACAGGATTTTTGTAGGATTTATTTGAAGGAAGTGTGTATATACAAAAACATATGAATGTATCTCTCCAGATTCAGACTGCTGCTCTACAATTATAATGCCAGACACTGTAGGGGCTCGAACTGAATTTGATTATTTTGGTTACACTACAATAGTAATTACATGTGCCATTCATGTTCCAGCAGCTCCAAACACTAGACTCTGAAGCCTGAAGGCTTTTCAGTTTAGCATTTGCGACCTGATCAGCATTCAACAAATTGGATAGGAAAAATTACCCTTGCAATGCCCTTCACTCTGACTGATTGTGACTCACACAGTGACTAGAGAAAGTGTGCAGCCTGCCAGCAGCTAGGTAGACCTGCTTGGAACCTGTTCAGATTGTGCTCTGTATATACAGTATATATTTGTTCAATGGGGCTGGTCTGAGTGTTTCCTTTAGAAGTTTACTACAGCTATGGTCAAACATAGTCTGTGCTGTAGACCTGAGCTTGTTACCAAAAAACAGTGTGTAAGATCACTAAGGCTGTAAATATACTGGTACTGGGACAAATATTCGAACATTCAAACAAACACTACTTTAAATGTATTCACTGCCAAAAAAATGACCATGTTTATATTTGTTCATATATCGTAATTTATAAATAACTGTATCAAAAAGATGCAGAGGATACCAATGCATTAATAAGGTTTGAAATAAAAAACACACATTCTGCTGTACAGTATAGTTTTTCTCTTTTTTAATTTGATGTGGTGCTGGGTTTATTGTACTGAGAGATTTTGTTACTGTAATACAATACAAATTCAAATATTGTTTTCTAGACAATTAAAAGTAAAATATATATATATATATATCGTTTATTAATATCTATCTATCTATCTATCTATCTATCTATCTATCTATCTATCTATCTATCTATCTATCTATCAAATATGGTTCAAAATTCATCCCAACATTACAATTTATGGTTAATTGAATGTTTAAGCCTTCTGTGTAAATGCTGGTTTTCAGTTAAAAAATGGACTTGATTTTGTATTTAAAGACTTCTTTATATTTAAATGTTGTATTTATGTTAATGTTGGCATTGATTTTAACACACTATATAATTACAGTAGTTTACAAGGTACCTAGATAATTTGATAACTTTTTGAAAAAATATTAAGTAATTAATGCAAGAACCTCATAAACATGTGCGGTTAAATGCTTAGTAAAATATTATACCCGTAATGATTTTTATTTCCATTTAAATTTGAATGTTTACTGCCTTACATACTATGAATGATAAATGACAACTATAAAAGTGTCATCCAGATGTATACAGTAAGCTGTTTCACAGAACACAGGCATGTTGTAGTTTTCCACAAGATCATTCTGCTTTGAGAGTTGGCTTTACAATTAAACAGTTGGCCATGCTCTCTTTTACTTATACAGAATGACTTGATATGTGGCCTGTACTGTTTACTTCCGGAGGCATGTGTATTTTGAAGGAAATGGCTGTGAAATGCCTGGAAGGGGAGGGGTTTCCGTGTAGATCAGTTGTGTAATGTACCAGCTTCAGAGTGGAATGTTTTGAGTAACTGTAGCTTTGGAAAGCACTGTTGTATCATACGTTAGTGAATCACGTTAATCCAGCTCGCCATTCCAGCCTGCAGTTCACTATTCCAGCTTGCTATTCGTTTCTACAGCTTGCTGTTGATTTTAACAGCTTGCTATTTGTTTCTACACCTTGCTCTTTATTTTTACAGCTTACTATAATATTTTTCTTCTGCTTTTTTGCAAATAAAAAACACAAATGTGGAGTTTTACCGCGGTCTGAGGGTTGCTTTTTTTTCTTCAATTTTCAAACTATAGATAAAAACTGAAAAGTGAAAAGAACAAACAATATTTTCAGTTTTCCAATTTCTGAAAACGGTAGAAATTAAAAAATAAAAATGTGTGTGGGGTGTGGGGGTAATGCAATGAGCTGATATTTATAAAGCGCATGGTAAAAAAATAAGTCTATGGTGCAAATATTAGGAACACTTGATTTTGCTTACACAAAAATAAATATACATTGTGGAAATGATGAGCGTCTCACCTCTTACTAACTCCAGTCTATCTCATCTGGTAACTTGCCTGTCACTGAGGCTACAGGCCGTGCAGCCCCCCTGGCAGCACGTACCGCTGTTTCCACACCAGACAGCCAATGGGAAGGCTCCCTGTCTGCTTGCAGGAATCACAAGCTTTCCTATTGACTGAATGCACAGGATTTGCGGGCACCAGTAAACTACTCACTATCTCCAGCGCCTCATACACAAAAAAAGTAGAGACACATCTAGGATAATAATATAAACACATATATAATATATTATCCTTGATCTAAGGGAGGGCTTTTTGGGTTTGCTACAGACCACATCACCATCAACGTAGTTCCACCCGAGGTATTTACATTGCCTACTTCATGACATGTGGCACCTAAAGCTACACTGCAGTGAATAGCTAACTGGTTGTTTTTTATCCTATTTCCTTGGCATGTGAGATGTACTCGATGTCACCTACATTTCAGTACCATTCATATCACTGTGCCACCAATTTTAAATACCTCTATTGAGTTGCCTCTGGCTCTTCTTTCTAGGCTATGCAGATTATGCTTTCAGTCTATCTTCATATGACATGCCCTTCAATCATGAAATTACTTGTATTGCTCTCTTCTACTCTCTCCATTGCCTTAATGTCTTTCTTGTGATAACTGGACACAGTATTCTAGGTGTGGTCGTACCAGTGCATTGTAAACTTTTAATATAACTTCTCTAGATTTGAATTCAGCTGCCTTGAACATATAACCTAACATTCTATTTGCCTTTTTTATAGCTTCTCTGCACTGTCTAGTTGGCTTAAGAGATTCATCCACTACTACCCCCAAGTCCTTTTCAAACAGAGATTCCTCTATTTTGTTACTATTCATGCTGTACTTGCCTGTAATGTTTTTGCACCCTATGTGCAAGACTGCATTTATTCACATTAAATTTCATCTGCCATGTGTCAGCCCAAGCTTGAATCTTGTCTAAATCTCTTTGTATTATTAAAGTTGCTAATTGGGAGTTGGCTACCCCTGCCAGTTTGTGTCGTTTGCTAATTTGCATAGTTTACTGATTATGTCATTTATATAGTTGAAGAATAGCAATGGTCCCAGTACTGATCCCTGTGGTACCCCACTTGTTTCGTTACTCCAGTTTGATGCCTGGCCTCTAATTATAACTCTCTGCTTCCTATATTGTAACCAGTTATGAATCCATGCTGCTACTTTACCATTTATTCCTACTGATTTGATCTTTAGATATAGCCTTTCGTGCGGCACTTTGTCAAATGCTTTTTGAAAATCTAAGTAGATGATGTCATACCCACTATCATTGAACACTCGAGTAGTCACCTCCTGAAAAAAATCTAGTAAATTTAACAAGATCTATCCTTCCTAAAGCCATGTTGGTTGCCACTTATAATATGTTGTTACTATATAAATATTCCTCCTTATTATAGTTTCCATGATTTTACATATGATTGATGTTAAACATAGGTCTGTAGTCCCCAGTCTCAAATGTATCTCTCTTTTTAAATATAGGAACAACATTGCCAATTTCCAGTCCAGTGGGATGGCTCCATTATTTATTGAATATATAACATATTGGTTCTCTAAAAATCTGTTCTCTAGTTTCCGTAAGGACTCCTGGACAGATTCCGTTGGGCCCTGAGGATTTGTTTATTCTAAGTGCTGCTAGCTCCCTTAGTACTTAATTCTCTTCTATAACAAACACTGGTAATGATGTTTGTGTATGTTATGTTAACCTTGGTATATTGTACAAATCCTCCTTTGTAAATACTTGTACAAAGTGTTGATTAGGTACATCTGCGATTTGGTAGTCTTTAGTCACTAAATTACCACTGCTGTCATGTAAACTACTGACTTCCTCTTTCAGTTTCCTTTTAGCATTAACATATTGAAACCCTTTTGGATTAAGTTTACTATCTGACACCACTTGTCTCTCTAATTCCCTTTTCACTCTCCTAGTCTGCTTTTTAAGGTCTCTACAGGCCTCTCTGTATTCTATTTGTGAGGCTGCTCCCTTTGATTTAATAGAAAGATATAATTTTATTAAATTTTGAATACCCAGCTTAATAAATCAATTTACCCATCGTGGTTTCTTTTTTCTTAAGTTTACCTTTTCTCATTTTTGGGATAAATGTATCTTGCATTTCTAAAATTACATCCCTTTATTATATATTATATACAAAGCGCTTTACAGAGGTAGGCTGTGAACTGTGCATTATATGCAGAGTCACTTACAATAGGACATTGATTTAACATCTCATTGATTTTACACAGATGTCCTCTGTCCTGTAACCATGTAAAAGCTCAGTCAGGGGGACTTAACATGTTAACATGTCTTCAGAGCCTGGGAGAGTGCTTATTTCTGTATTATTAAATAAGAAAAGCGTTTAACCACTGACTCAGAATGTATGTCGGCCAGCACAATGTGCAGTGGAGGGTGCTGCAGAGAGAGACACAGGGATGGAGTTCTGCACAGTCACTGACTACATCACACTTGACCTTCACACACACACACACACACACACACACACACACACTGATCCAGAAGCATCCTCTTAGTATTTAATGTGCAGAAAAAGTGCAGCACAGGTTTGGCTATGCATCACCAAAAAAAAAAAAAAACAGTATAAAAAGGATGGGGCTACTGTAAAAATATAACAGACAATCAGAAGAATTGGTGCATACTGTAGTTCCAGCATCTTTTAAGTAGGTCATGTTCAGTTTTAAACTAAACCATAATTAATTGTTGTCCATTTATTGCCTTATTCTAAATCTTAGCCTTCTCTTGACTTATGCAGACATTGTTGAAAGTCTAGTTTATTTACATTAAGTTTTGGCTGTGCCACAGCAAGCTTTCATTATAGAGCAGGAAGTAAATATAAATTTAAAAGGAGCATTTGTTCTCCTAAATTATAGCGTTTAGTGGGAAACTGAAATAAACTGGTTATTCTTGGCATACCGTTGGTAAATGTGGTATAAAAAAAATAAATAAAAAATAAATTCAAATCCAACTGCAAGTGATTTGGATATCTCAACCTAGCCCCCAGTGGAAGCCCACTTTACAAAACCATCACTTATTTGCACGATTCAGCGTGATTCAGGGACCCAGAACTGAATGGCAGGCAGGTTGGTGTTTAGATCAGGATGTATGGGTGCTTGCAGTGCCGTGAGGGAAAGTACCCAAGGCATCTGACGTAAACTTCAAGAAACTAGTCAAGTGCACACAACTCAGCATAATTTCTCATCACCTTTTATGAGTACTATATTTGCATATTTACATATAATGAGTAAATAGCTCAAGCAGATAGATAAGGACTGAGTAAGACTGATAAGATATTTCCTGTTGCAACATGCTGTCATGTCTGGCTGGCACACACTGATAAGTCCGTATGTCAAAACATCGATGCTGAACTTTATAGTGTTATTTTTTCATTCTGAGTGGTTCTGAGTTTTGTTACTCCAGTATTGGGATTGTTCTGTATATAGCCGTTATCTCTAGCTAGCTGGCTTTGAAACAGGTGTCTATGATTCTTTAAGAGGAGTCATGTGACACTGTAACCACATAGCAACATAGTTTCTGTCGACACAGGGACAAAAAACAAGGTCCCCATTAGGCCCAAAGCTACTGTAGTTTGAGACAGCTATAGACTGTCTTCTTTCACTTGTCATTTACAGGATGTATTGCAATTATCTCAAAACTACAGAGGCCTCATTTCCAGGTAAACTGATCATGTCTGTTTTAACAGTTTTCATCATTAAAACTGACTAAAAATAAGCATAATTTAAATACCTTGTGAATTCCACAAGTCCATCAGTGATATCCCTAAATTCTGTTGCTATAGCAGTGGCATCACTGCATTCTAATAATGCAGACAGATTTTAAACGGATGATTGTCATAGCAATCTGACTTTTGATTGTTTTTAACTGTGGAGCATGAAAGAATATCTTGTTCTGAATGAACTATTGCAGGGAATCAAACACTGTAGTAGGGTTATCCCAAAATTAGGTGTGAACAGTATAATAATAGATCTTTAAAGCCAATTTTAAGTATTTTGTTCAGGAATTTAACCAGTGAGAGAATGCTATTAGAAAGGGGGCTTGTGAGATTAAAGGGAGATTGCTGTACCATTTTAAATCACCTATTTAAGATACAGTTGTAGTCAAAAGTTTACATACCCCAATGGAAATTTATAATTTCTAGAAATTTCTCAAAAACAAAGAATTTTAGGAAAAATCTTTTGTAGCAAAAGTTTTGCTTTTTTGGATGTGTGAAAAAAAGTTACAAGAAATAGATGTCTACAATTAATTATTTCAGCATTTTTTTGTTTTTTGCAAAACTCCAAAAATGCTAATTCAAAAGTATTCATACCCTTTGATGCCATGATAGTATTATCTACAAGGTACTAGAAATTTCAATATGATAATGCAGAACCTAATTCTAGAAAAGTCTAGAAAATGCTGGATTGTAGGTGAACATTCTTAGAGAGTATGAAAGGGTAAGGCATAGGATGATTGCTGTCATTACCAATAAGTCAATATGGGAAAAAGTAAAGAGCTATTTAAAGACCTTAGGAAGAAAATTATTTATTGTCAAAGCTGGAGAAGGATACAAGAAGATTTCCAAGCATTTGAATATTCATATTTCAACTATTGTTTCTATTATCAAGAAGTACAAGTCTCAACGCTCCCTTAGTCTGGAAGAAAGAAGGTGCTTTCACCAAGAACAAGTAGAAGAAATGTGAGCAAGTTTAATAATAATCCGAGAAGGACTGCCAAAGATATTCAAGTGGGACTGGGGTTTCCATTTCAACCATAGGTCGAGTATTGCATAGTGAAGGTCTCAATGGTCACAGGCCAAGGAAAAAGCCACTCTTATAAAAAAGGTCACAAGGACAATCGCTTAAAGTTTGCAAAACGACATTTGAATGATGGATATGAGTTCTGGTCAAAGGTTTTGTGGAGTGTTGAAACAAATATCGAGCTATTTGGTCACCCTGACAGTCTTTACGTTTGGAGAATGTCAGGTGAGGCGTACAAAGAAAAAACACCATGCCTACTGTCAAGCATGGAGGTGGTAATATCCTTCTATGGGGCTGTTTGTCCATATCATACCAAAATATATTGTCCAATCATCTGAAATCCTCTGTTACAAAACTTGGTTTAAAGCGCAACTGGACGTTCCAACACAACAACGATCCAAAGCACTCATCAAAATCTACTTCAGAATGGTTATTGAAGAATAACATCAAGGTTCTGGAATGGCCTAGTCAAAGTCCCAATCTAAATCTGATTGGTATCCAGGGCAGCAGTGTGGAGTAGTGGTCAGGGTTCTGGACTCTTGACTGGAGGGTCGTGGGTTCAATCCCAGATGGGGGATACTGCTGATGTACCCTTGAGCAAGGTACTTTACCTAGATTGCTCCAGTAAAAACCAACTGTAGAAATGGGTAATTGTATGTAAAAATTTGATATCTTCTAAGTCGCCCTGGATTAAGTGTAAACTGGATTTAATGACTTTAGTACACCGTGCACCTACTAAAGGAAAATAACTAATTTTGTGACCTCTTCTTTAACTGCTTGTAGCAGAGCGGTGCTGGGCCTGAAAAAATAGGTTTTGACAGTTGAAGCGAGACTTGCTGGTCAGCTTAGCTGTTCGGCTTATTAGAGAAGGTTCCAGCTTGTGTTTATCTAGTGCTCGTAAGAGCTAGGTGTTTGTTTTCGTTTTATTTTTGTTATTAAAAATAGTGCATCCCGCGCTTTAAATCTTCTATCTTGTGTCTGGGTCTGTCAGTTAAAGGGCGAAATGAACCCGAGCCGCAAGGCTTGTTTACTATATATACTTGTATAAGCTGGTGTTATGTATTAAACAAACATCTCCACACATATACTTGTATTGCACCTGGTGCAAGGACCCTGTGAACTCCAGTTCACCTAATTTTTAGAGGAAGGATGGGTAGAAGATAGTGAACCATGAGCTCACATTCAATTAATTTTGAAAAGGGAGTCACCGGTACCTTCTGAAATATATTATTCACACAAAGATAAGCACTGTCAAAACAGAGCAAATAATTAGATTTAATTGGGTCTTCTGGCATATTAAATGGAGAAAAAACTCCATAAAAGCCGAGGTAAAATCCCAGTCAAGTATCACTCGACTTGCTAACTACAAGTTGTGTGGTCCATGCTCTGAAGATCTCTGAAAAAGCTGGTTGCTG